>NC_039487.1:4204851-4307827 GCF_003590095.1 Trichoplusia ni
ATCTTTACCAATCATGATTATCTAACTACTAGACGTTGTAATTTTTTTTTGTAGTATTATCTTAGAACGGGCAAAGTTATACAAGTGACCACGTATGAAGAACCCTTTTATATAAGGAGTTTAACGTATGTATTCAAATTCTACGAACACGAAACGCCGCTTTACGATTAATATCGTAAACTGTGTTACCTAAACCGAATAATAAAACCATTTTTGTAATGTAGGCGAGTGTGCAAGGAAATCGTATATCGTACGTGCCGCGGACCGCGCGGCCGGCGGGCCGTAGCCGTTGCCGTAGCCGTCGGCACGCGGTTTACCCTCGTAGCAGCATTTATGCGTAGCGTAATATGATCCAGACTAGGAAAAGCTTTTCTAATCAAGATACATCAAAGTACATGAATGCCTTGCTTAAAATATTGTATTGAAGTTTTTGTTATTTTACTTTTTTAAGATTATAATTATTTAATTTATCCTTAGGTTTCTTCTTTCATAAAACTATCCAAGTTAACGGAAGCAATTTGTGACGATTGAACTTTTTTTGTTTTTGTTGTAAACTGTATATTTTTATTAAATAGGATGGTTAAAGAAAATTCAAAACAAATATGTTTAAATGCAAATGGCGGGTAGGTGGGCGAAGGTAGCCTAGTGCGCAGGTGTGGGCTGGGTGAAGCGCACTGGAGGCTTCGAATAAGCTGCCTCCTTCACAGCCTTCAGTGTCCGTGGAGGAGCGCTCGCAGGCACACGCGCCTACCGAGCAGCCTGACCCGACACACGTACAGTTATTTTCAATCTCCCAACTTTCAGTAAAATATTTTAAGTTAGTTTCAAAATTTTCAAAGTATTAATTTTTTTTGTGGCCTCTTAATCGTTAACTTTTTATTAAATCTGTTCCTTTTTGAGTTGGGATGAATAGTTTTCGCGACTTTCTGACTTTTCGAGTTACCGCGAGTTTAAATATTCGAGTGTGATCCTGCTGATCCTGGAAAAATTGGTAAGAATTTTCCTACACCCAATCCCATTCACCTTATAAAATCCTAAAAAAAAAGTTACAAAATACCATTAAAACCTAACTCATAAATAAAATTCCCTTCATTCCTGGGCACTTATTGTAAAAAGTATTTCTACTTTTAATTTCCTAATTTAGACCGAGGGTCATGAAATGAAGTTTTGTGGTGTGCGATAAAATCAGGGTTTATATTGATTCGCGCCAAGGTGTTCCATTAACAAGACCTCCAATTTTACGCGCGTGTTTAGACACGCGATATCAAGAAATATCATTTTCACTAAAAAACTATGAGAATGGTTAGAAAAGTCAAAATATCAAATGGTTTTCTGACAGTCTTTTAAGAAAAGATTTGTGTTCAAGTATGAATAGTTCATCAAAATAATTTCTACTAATATATTAAATGTATTTATTTTTACAATTCAACATATTACAATTCTACCGATGAAATTGAAAATCGAGATTTCTTTAAACTCACTGAGCGTCAACAAGAAAGTAATATTTGTTCGCCGCACGAAGCGGACGGCGCAAAATTTGGCGATAGCGAGCGCCTCTCCAACCATAAATTCGTAAATTTAATGTAATGTCACCTTTTATTGGCATTATATTATTGTTAACATAAATTTTATACGTTTTGTATAATTAAAAGTTGCGCTCAGGGATTTATTTTCTTTAAAACTATATAATGTTTTGTGTATTGCGGTAATCGATTAGTTTCAATAAACAAACTAATAAAAACATGTCATGCGGCCTTTTTTTGGTTAATCCGAATGATATTTATGGCTAATAGTAATTATTTATTGCCCAAACATTTGCCGTCGGGCGCTCAACTTTGATCTAGTTTGTAAAGTTTGACTACGCGTCTGTTCCATTTAATGTTGCTACATATTTCACAAGCAACTAAAATTCAACTCATCTCATATTGTAACATATAATAGAAATACAAAAAATAATCCGGAAATAAACTGTAGAAAACTGAAGACTTTGTAAAGAGATTAAACTCTGTAAAGCTAACCCACAGGATGAAGTTCGTAATACAATTTATCAGATTGAGTGAATCTTATCGAAACGACACGGTTCTTATTCTTTGTATTTAGAGGCTTACAACTTTAAGTAAAAATAAATTAAATCAAACTGATGAGCATACAGAAAGCGGAGATACTTAGATTACAAAATTATAACATTTTGCTGGCACATGAAAGGAACATTTTTTGATGACAAAATAATTATCGCACCTTTGCCCTCTTCCCTTCATTCTATCATTTTTATTTCATCTTGGTTTCTCAGACAGGGTTTATAATGAACGTCAAGTGAATGTTGATTGCAAAATTGTAAACCGCGGCTTTAATAAATTACGGAATTCTATAAAGTATTAAACTAAATATGAGGGTTTGGGACGGCGGCGGGTTGAGTACCGAAGTTCTCGTTCGACATTTGTGTATAACTAAACTAAACATTAAAGAACTATAAATCGGACATATTAATGTCAATTTATCGGTGGTGATTAATGCTCGCTATGACTCTGTATAAAATACGATTACTGGATAATTATTTTTGTGGAATACTTAACGGATCTTTACTAGAACAAGGTTCGGGCGTCTGAAGACAAACTATTGATGGACTTATATTATTGCGTTATTAAACTATGTGATTGTTATTATATGAACTATCGATATAGTTTATAATAATATAGTATAATTTTATCCGGAAAAAAGGTAATGCTGAACTGCAAAACTTGGTGATAGACTTTCTTTGTAGGATTAATGTTTGAAATACAATTAACTTGTACATGTTTACAAGCATCTTATGTCCTAAACAGAAAGTAACTTTTTTGAACGTTTGCGAATTATATTATCCAAATGAGAACCTACTAAACAGGGTGTTTAAAAAAAATATATTCAAGAATCCTATGGTTTTATTTCACTATGTCAGAGTATGAACATTTATGACTTTGCTTTTTTTAAAGAAGATGTATTTAAAGGCGGAAATGTTTTACTTTAACAAGTCTTTGTGCCGATCCTTATAGCTTATAGCGTCGTAGCTCTTAAACTAATATACCAATTTCAAGGTGTTTTTTTGTTTAATCAGCAAATTATACAGAATGATTTATTTTTGGATATTAAATATAAATATTTTATTTCTTATTTTTTATTATTATTATCATCGCTTTATACTTTCACAGGACTTAACTTAATTCTTGCGATAAAAGCTATCAGGTCTATATAAAGTCATTTATCGGATAGCTAATGTTTAACCTAGTCATGTTTTCCCGAGCCGTTGGAAATTTATTCATGAATTACCTGAAGCTTCTACCAAACTGCAAAGATATCGACGTTAGTAGGTCAAAGAAACATAGGCGTAATTTTAAGCCCATCTATCCGTCGCCGTATACTTTGGCAATCATAGCTTGTTTTCACGCGGTCTTTCAACTTCGAAAAGCAAACGTCCGCGTGCCTTGAATCTATAATACTAAAACGAAAATACTAGAATAGTTTACTTTCATTGTAGTGATTATAAAGGTTAGAATGAAACATTAAGCGACTCGTTCAGTTGAAACCGTTGAAGGTGAATATCGGTGAGCTTCGGATACCTAAATGTCTTTAACCATGAGATAGGTAATTACTAAAACAAATACTTGTAATAAATATAAAACAAATGACTACATCTACAATTACATTATTTAATTAAAACTTTCGTCTTTGAATACTAAATGAAATAAATACAAAACTTAATGTAATTTTCTGACTTTTGAATTTAGGTTCCTATTGTAATGTTCTTCTATAGGTCCAGTTTAAGATTAGCGACAACATATTTTTTTGTGGCTGCTTGAATAATCGATAGATTAGAATGTACTGTAGTAAATCAAAACGTTATGTAAAAGTTGTGATATAGTAACTTATTATCTTTTGCGTCTCTGCAAATATTATAGATTATCAAAATCGGTTAAGTGGTTTAGCCGTCAAGGCGGAGCAGACGTTTTACGTTACTTTCGTTTTCAATATTAATTAATAAATAGACTCCTGAAATTTAACAGCCTAACTGTCATCCAGTATCAATTTAAACTGAAACTAGAATAAATCCTTAGTACTATAGCGCAGAGATCCAATAGAAAGATAATCGTTTCACAAAGTCACGTGTGCATTGACGAAGCGATATCAGCACTAGAGACCAAGCATTGTTCTACACTGATGACTGTAAGCTGATTGAGTTAACAGCAAACGTGGTTCCATTATTCACTTGAATATCAGAATACTATTCCATTGCCACCACATCAAAATAAATCAGTTTGTATAGCCATGTGACATTAAAATCGTCAAAGTCAATACTGAGCTTATACTCTGCTTTCTGCTATTTTACTCTCGCACTCTCTTCTTTACTTTACTTCAATCATTCTCTCTTTAATCTCTCAATTTATTTTCCTCGTGGTATTTATCTTCCCATGTAGATCTCCTCACCCCCCTTTCTCACTTTTCTATCTTCTTGGTATTTTTTCCTCTATCTCCTTTCTACAAGTACTTTCTCTCTCCTTCAATTACTGCTTTTTTTTCATTATTCTTCCTCCTTTTTATTTTCTCCTCTTTACATTCTCTCTCTCTCTCTTGTTTAACTCCTCCCTTTAATTTCTTCCTAGTCTGTCTATACTCTCTTTCTTTTTTCCCCTTTTTTTCATTCGGTTCACATTTTTTCAGGATCTTTGTTAAGTTTGCCAGGATGCCCTCGGATCGCCTGGTTTTGACTTGAAATATTATTGTAAATTAAGCTTATATTTGTCTTGCAGCGGACTTCTTACGCTAAACGTCTGAACTATTATACTAAGTTCTATGAACTCGGTTCCGTAGTATGAATTTTTGTACATGGCTTTCAAAATCCTTTATACCACATGAGTACCTTTCTAATCTTAAATAGCGTATAAAAAGAGGTTTTAAGGGTCAATATGCTTAGTTTACTGCTACGAGTCGCGATTGTTGCCAGGCGTGTAGAGATTACGTTACCGCAAAGGTTTGGAGCCAGGTAGTCGATTAACTTACGTCTATATCGATAACCCTGCTTGCTAAACTTTGAGAACGAAGTTAACACGTCTATATACCCCTTTAGAGTAATGTCCATAAATGGATGGCTATCAGTAATGTAGTTATTGTTTAAAAATTAACAGTCTGTTATGTTATTCCAGTGCGTAGCAGAGCTCATCAATTTTTAATTTATTTTATCAATCTTACCCTGATAGTCAGTATTATTTTAGGCAGAAAAATCTTGGTTTCATTTAGGTTTTAGTTTGGCGTGAAATGAACCTGTAAATGGAACATTCGTAATGTTTAAATGCCTGTGTATATTGTGCATCACGACGCACCTCGTAACAATATACTGAGAACTGGACTTAAATGGATTTTAGTAATCCAAATCGGATTTGATTTACCGTGAAATGTGACTGCGCAGAAGCTGGTTAGCAGTTACCTTCCATTTGCATCATAACAGCTTCAAGGTTTCCCATTGCATATTAAATCTGCAACGCAGTCTTCTTATTCATCTATCACTAAATTAAACCTTAATAAAGCTAAGCCTCTTAAAGCTTAGCGTCCTACGCTGAGGTTTTTAAGATCCAAGATGAAGTTAATCTAGAGATGAATAGGTAGGAGTGAGTGTACAGTTTCTCATCACATGCAGTGTAGACATGCATTACATAGTAACGGCATAACAATGGTTACTGCGATGAAATCGTGTGACATTGACAAATGAATGGACTGTCGCTTCTCGGGCCACTATTTGTGGATATACCGACGAGTGCAAATTCCAAAGATTCAATTTACTGCAAATACTTTATAGCGTACAAACTATCCTGTCTAAAGAAGTTTTAAATATGAGTCTTGTAAAAACGGACTTATTAAATGCATTATTTCGTTAAAAATATTTTTTAGCTTTTAATTATTATCGCTTTCATAGCTCTGGTTGATTTTTTCAATCGAAAACCAGTAAAATACGAATTACGTTGCTTATAGATGGAAGTAACAACACCTAGTGATCAAGTATCTAAAAATATCACCGGAATTTTACAGAAGATTTGAGTATTCGTACAACGCCAATGAAAAACTTTCTAGTAACTTCGTTATAACAGAACACGCTCTTTTAACACGTATACAAATTAATATAATGAAATCCGATCAAGGTGAACTTAGCTCTGATCCTATCAGTCCGGATAAAACCAGCTTACTTATTATAAAAAGCCGCGCGGATTGTGTGTACTTAAGTGGTATGCGACTCTACCTTGCCCTTGACTGGCTATTTATGTTCACCCACAATAAATATTTCTTATCGATAAGTAGGGTTACCCATAAGCTATAAACACATACTAAATAGAGCGCCACTAAGACTCTACGTTTTTCCAACAAAAGCTCAGTATTGGTTCTCTTTGAATGTGATTCGAAAGAGAGTTCCATTTCTCGATGGTATGAATTTTTTTCGCTCATAGCCGCGTCGCGTAAGCACTAAGAACATAAGCTGCTTTGCAAACATTCATGCATGTGCTAAGTATTCCCTTAGAACCTTATTCAGTCGGTCCATTCATATCAAAAAGATCTCGAGAACTACTTTAGTTTGATCGATCAAAGCAGGACTGTTGCTATTGAAGCGAGACGGTGCTACGCTGTGTAGAGCGCTCTCTCGCTTTGACGACAGCAGTAATCCTATTGAACTTTTCACTGTTTGATACACTGGTACTGCAGGAAGTTCCACTGTTTAGTATGTTGCAATCAAAGGCATCTAAATCTTTTCAAAGACTCTTAGAAGTTCAGGTTTTTTAGTTTGTACTAAAAGAGCAATATGTTTAATGGATCTTCTCAATAATTTATCAAATATACAAGAATGAAAGGTTCTTTATTGGTATAAAGTTTATAGTTTTTTATTTGCCATTTCGTTAACCGTCTGAACTCCACCCGTGCGACTACAACTCGCGTTTTGGACATGTCGACGCATAAACCGAAAACTCAATCGAAACAGATGTTGGTATACGTAGTTACCGTTTACAAATAAAGAACCTAGAAAAACATTAAAGTTTCTGTAATTCGTTGTCTACCTATTTTCGCTTTTGCAACAAATAAATGTTTAATTGGAACCCTTTTTTCATACATACTTTTTTTTTTGCTTCTGACCAGTCAAGATGCCTCATAAAAAGACATCTCACAAACAAATTTATTTAAGCTAATCGATTTCTAAAACAACAACTTTGTCCAAGTTTATATAAAATTGAAGATTACCAATATTATTTGAATTGTCTTTAACATGAAAATGATATTAAAGACTATTTGATATTTGATAATCGAGAGAGGTTCATCAATTAAAATAAAAGGTTGACTCCTCATCTGTCGTTTAACATTGGTATCAATCCATTTGCTAAATTAGCGAAATCCAGTCGTACAGTTGTGTGCTCAGGAGCTCGAAATTCATTACCATTGGAGTGATAAAGGGTTGATGAAATTGATGTCGCCTACGTGCCTTCAATTAATAAAGGTGAAACATGAACAAATGGCGAACCGCCTGTACTCCACCATTGAAGGGAAGTGGAAATTAAATCGGGGAGTATTACCCCCACTTGACATGCGGCTGCCATTATCTAACATTGGACTTTGTGTTTTTATATCGTCCATTTCTACAGATAAGAAATACCACATTAACTAAATGATACGTAATTTTGTTTGTTACTAGAGGCGTGCTGCTGTTTGTATAATTAGACAACATGAGATAAAAAAGCTTTCATTGTTATTTTTTTAGTACAGCAAGCCTAAATGTTTTTACAAACATACATACCGACGAGTGCAAATTCCAAAGATTCAATTTACTGCAAATACTTTATAACGTACAAACTATCCTGTCTAAAGAAGTTTTAAATATGAGTCTTGTAAAAATGGACTAATTAAATGTATTATTTTGTTAACAAAAAGCAATGTCAATGAACCTTCCTCTAAGGATACCGATTTTTGTCCAGGCATGGTCAGAAGTGAGCGTATGAGGTAGGAAAAAGTTACTAATGACATGTCCGAATTGATTCTCTACTTTTAAATCGCACGCTATATGCGTCACTCATACAGCCAGCTAAACAAACTGATTTCGCGAAACGATATCGAAAAATTGATCTATTATGCCCTAATCCGTACCTCATACGAAAAACTGTTTTTTTTTCGATATTTCCATGGGATTGTATGTATTAACCTTACTTTATGTGTGCCAGCAAGGGCCGTGGTTACTTTTTAAGTACAAGCAGCTTCTCATTACTATTGTATCAGTACGGAATCAGACCTAATTTTTATCACATCTAAATACCTATTAAGAAGGATTTGTCAAGCTTCCATAGTGACACATTTACTGTGGAAATACCAACTGCCTACTACAACCTTTTTTTTAAGATCCAGCCATTAATGTTTACCCGGCCTGTTGGACAGCGGAGGCTTAGTGACTGAGTTCCTATGATACCTTTTGGGTACGGATCCCTAAAAAGGGGAATGTAGGTCATCGTCAATTTACTTGGATAAAATATTAAGACTCAACCCACGAAAATATTATTGTGAAATTGCATAAACTAGTCGAACCCCGCCTTTTATTAGATGCATTGTTTCATGTTCATTCCACGGAAAAAAATACTATAAGGATGAAAAGAAGCCTTGGTCACAACATTCGTTAAATTGGTCCAGACGTTTTAATATAAAAAAATTAAAAGTAACGCAAATTAAAAAATCAAACGTTGTCATTTAAACCTTTTAGTGTTATAAAAATGACACATCAGGAAGACGAAAGGTACCCTCCATATGAGCTATATATAAATGGTATTACGAAACATTAGTGTGATCCTTAAGTGAGTAATAAAGCAATCATTCGGAACAGTGAGTTATACCAAGAAGATAAGTAATTAACCTCGCCGCAACGCCTCGGTCCGATTTGACCGAGAAACTAAAAACTACCACTTCCTAAAACACTAATGTAATTATGCGTTAACTTTTGCTGCCTCGTAAAAGGATGACTAGTTCAGGGACCTACTTTAGAAGTATTATGTTTTACGTTCGAAACAAACATTTGAGACTATTTAAAAAATCTTACACCAATTGAATATTTCAATTTGTAAAAATAACCATTATTGTGTTTATTTAGCAATATCTATCCTGATATCACATAAAAACTTTTTTATCGCTACCTCTACATTTGCAGAGAAAAAATAAGGAACATTAATCACCACTCTAGTTTTAATAACCAACGTTTTGCAATTCTCTTATTTAACATATTTTCTGTTTTACCCAGGTCTGAACTAAGGATACCGTGACTTTAAAACGCGTTACATAAATATTTTTAAGTAGAGGCCGTTCTTATTAAGCAAGCCCCTTCGGGGGCCCCCTTGAAAATGTCCCGCTCGCACTCCCCCTCGGGGGGGCGCGGCGGCGGCGGCCAGGGCGCCGGCCCATCCGGGGCTGGCGGAGGCGCTGCCGCACCTGCAGTCGTGTATGGCCCTAACAGAGTAAGTATATACACATCCAAGTAGTCTGCATGGCCAAAGAAAATGCGCGGTATTAATTAGTATTATGTTGTATGAGTAGAGATAATGTTGTAAAATAGGTTTTAAGAAATTTCGAATGTATTGAACCTACTTTATCCATAGATACGAAATTTACTTAAGAAGAACTGTCTTGAAGCCTGATTTATTTAGCACGTTTGTTATGTTTATTCAGTTTTTACAGGGTTTTTTATCGACCTCGAGGTTAGTAGGTATAGGATGGCTGAGCTGTATAAAGGTTCACCACTTTAAGGCGCTTACCTCACAAATATCAAACAACTACAATATCGATACGGGTAAATTAAAACGTCTAAGATCTAATATTCGCCTTGACTGGCGCTGGTACTAAAGCGTCCATTGAAACCTCGTTCGTTGCCAACTAGCGCCAGGCTTTTACATGTCTAATAGCTGGCATGGTGCCACCTCGTAACCTAGTCCGCACCTTGCGGATACCTACTTGCAACGTTCAATGACCAAAGTGTTCGTGATTTATAGCACACACCTTGTATTCTTAAGGCTTGATACTCTGTCTTGCCGTTACTACTTACAATCTCTTAATTTACAACCAGATTTAAAGACTTTCATTAGTTTCTTTTTGCTCTGTAAGAACCAATCGGCATCTACAAAGCTTTAACGTTATTTACTGGCTGGTACGATTAGTCCCTGGAACTGCACCTGCTGTTTTTATTTTTTATTTTTCTTATAATTACGTTCAATGCTTACAAAGTTATTAGAGTTTCTGATGTTTTACCGAGCAGTAAATAAAATAAAACTGTGTTTCCACGGAATTTGCGGAGGATTTATAATATTTTTGCAGCTCCTGTATTTTGCACCATAAAAGTAGTTTGCAGGGTGTTGGATGAAGTAGCGCAGGTCCGCGGCGGTTATTTGGTAAATAGGCAAATAACAAAGAATGGCGAACGGCCGGAGTCGTTGTTTGATGTTTGTTATGGGGGCCGTGACGGAAAAGGTTGGGTTGGGACAGTTTTACTACATAAAAAGGTGAAAGAATAGGTGCAATCGGTATTTATGAACGTGGATAAAATCTGAACAATGCGTTCTAAAACAAAGCCTTGGAGAGAAAGGCCTTTTATAGAGGCGTTTAATTTAATAAGCCCTGGCAAAACAAAAGGTTCAAGAACTGATCATGTGGAAATGCAATTTACGCAGTACCTAATGGCTCAGAAGGTTTATATTTTTGAACAACTTGTAATTAGCGAGCACTTTAATGCATACTTCGAGCGCACCTGCTAAATAAATTGTATAATTTGGTAAATACAGGGTGAATCCGTAAAACTCTAAATGAAACGTACAGTTGTAGTTGTTTGCTGATATACATCAGTGTGTTCTTCTTAAATACGTTTATCCTTATATAATACAGATTTAAATTTTATAATTGACGCTTGTTACTCACTGAACAACATTATGTCATACGATATGAAGGTAACGTTAAGGGAAATAAACCAACGATGTATGACGCAATATTAACGTATCACAAAATTCCTTAATTGCAGTCAAGATCTCAAATTATAAATATTTCAGTGTTTCACCAGTTTATTAAAGTAATTGTTTGCGAACTCATTAGCAATATAACTACTATCAACTTCATTCATTACAGTCAGACCTAAGGAGCCGTTAAGAAATTGAAACTATTAGCATTTGCTAGTATGCAGTGATAAATATATCTAGTGATACTTTGTACTATGTAAAGAATTAAGTATTTTCATTGACACTGAAAAACCTTAAAAACCTGATTTTTAATAGAACACAGTTAAAATTTATATGATGGAAAAAGTTTGACAATTAAAAACAAAATCACGAATGATCAGACGTCGTAAAGAATAACTATTTATAAACGTGGCTTTCATATGAATTTCTCGTTTTACTTTGGGATATATTTATAACAAAAAAAAGGAAAAGAAACACCTGCCCGCACGACCGGAGACATTCGTG
This sequence comes from Trichoplusia ni, assembly GCF_003590095.1. Lineage (NCBI taxonomy): Eukaryota > Metazoa > Arthropoda > Insecta > Lepidoptera > Noctuidae > Trichoplusia > Trichoplusia ni. The sequence goes on from NC_039487.1 coordinate 4,216,338, forward strand.
TATTTTCGCAATCCCTTTTAAAGGGAAAGTTATGTGTCATAGCGCGTAAGCCCACTTGATCAAGTGACACCGAAAGATGTGCTGAATGTTTGATACGATAGAGCTCTGTTATATCAAAATGTGGAGCTTCTTTTGGAAATGGATGGTGGTATTATTGTTATTTAGTTTTTTAGTACTGTTACTAACAAAGCTCGATTAACGAACGCCCAACATGTATTGAAAAGCATCCAACAGTTCCAATACTAAGACACTATATTTGATTGTATTCGGCAGTTTTATTAATCTAGTATTCATGGACTTGTGAACACAAAAAAGTTTTTCACAAGTTCTCGAAGCCGCGGTTGCAGCTAAACAGGTCAAATAATTCAACGACAATTTCTAGTAGCGATACTCAAGTAGATTAGGAACATCTAGGAGGATTTAGTACACTAATATACCTTTTGTTCAGAGCATTAAGTGCGCTGCGTTACGCTAAATGCCACATACAAAGGTCGCTGTAAAAAGGTCGTGTTTGCCAGAACTTTGGGTATTCTTGTTCCTACTTACAAAGGAGCCTACCTTTGTATTGTATGTTTATTAAAGTATATGCAACGCTCGGAATTCAAACATCTCGTTTGTCCAGTGATAAAAGAGTGTGAGTTGACCCGAATCCAGTTTTAAATTATAAAACTTGGGCTACGTCTCTACAGATTAGAAACAATTCGTGTCTAATATATACCTGTATTTTTATAAGTTAAACGTTAAAGAACACAGCTGGACTCACGATTATTCACGCTCTGGACGCAGGTATGTTTCGATGTCATCAATCTTCGTCTAAACTGTGGTGTGCACGGACAGTGAGACAACTCGTTGGAATTTAACATATTATTATTCTCAAAAATCAAACCTTTGTTGAATAATAACTCTTTGTTCATTTTGGCTCTTGAATTAATTACTTTATAAATTTTAAAAGATCAAGTAAGCGTATTGTACACGGGCAATCAGTAAGTAATTTTCAAATTCATAATTGAAATGTTTACATTTTTAAATCAATTAAAAACTTAAATAAAGTTAATCTAAAATCAAAAAACAAACAATTTGTTAAAATATAAATTGTTGAGTATACCCTCGTGTAATGAAACTCGTTCATTGTTCATGTACCGCAGAATGCCTTTGTAACCTTAGCTTATTCTTGCCAAGCCGTGTATTGACGATTTGCCGTTTGTACTTAAACGCTACACATCACAGTACAAATTAAAATGTCAAACTTTACATTTAATTAAAGTCATATACAGGTTAGCTAGCCATTTTTCATTAGTTAAAGGTTTTTTTTGCTTTTTTCTATCAGGAAAAGTAATAAAAGTTCAATATAACGATACGTCAAAGCCTTTGTTTCGCATAATTACGTACTAGTTACTAGTTTCAGTTTTCAATTTTTATCACACATAGAGAAAATACTAAATTGCTTCCATTTTTCCGACGTTAAAATTGATGAAAAATGAGAAATAGGAATTGCTTTTCAAAACCGAAATTAAAATATTCGTTACCCACTAGCTTTCCGCATAGTTTTTAAAATGTTTGTTTGTTTTTTCTAAGATATTCGATACTTGTGTTGCTTCTGAGTTGAACATTTTTCTTACAAATTAAAATATAAATATATAAAACATACACGCAATTTAGAGGTTTTCTATTACAGCCAGTGTCAATTCTCATTGTTATAAACAAACAAACGATAAAATTAACGAGGTAACAAAAATAGTACCTACCGGCTACGGCATTTATTATCGTCAGCTACGCCGTAGCGGCTGCTACGTTATCCACTACGAATTGTTTAAATGGCAAAGAGATTTATTGTGACTGAATATAGCTTCGAGTACATTTGCTTTATAATTAAAAAAGATTAAAATCCATGTTTAATACAAAGTGAAAATCAATCAATTGCCTGAGGGACATAGAGCACATTTATAATATTATTACACATACGTACTTAAAGCTTGCATTAATTGCAAGCTGTACTGCAGCTGAACTTTCATCTTGTAGCAACTAACCGCAAATTTCCATAAGAATTTGAACCAATAAAACAAAGTACAGATTTTATAATCATTTAATGACCAGTATCGGTTTCTAACAATTGATTAACAGCAGTTCACAACACGGCAAATTGTCAGTGCATGTTATTCATATAAAACTCTCTGCCCGTAGCGGTTCGAAGAAAACCGAGCTTGTTTAGTGTAAGCCCTCGATATTAAATAACTTCGGAAGGATCACCCCTCGCTATGCCCTTGAAACCAAGAAAGGCAGGGAGCCTTTCAATGGCCCGGCAAAGTGTCAGGAGGACCGCATTTTTTAATTATCTTTGAAAACCACAGCACTTTTTAAAAAAGCTCTTGGCTGGCTCTCTATTTCATCCATGTATATCTTTTATGAAAGAATAAAAGCTGCTTCTTGGTGAGCGCTTATTCATGGAGACCCGAGTCGATGTATCTATTGTTTTAATATGCGAGTAGCCTAAGGTAAAATTCTCGGGAAAGAAAGAAATTATTAGTAAATTTGTAGATATGTATGTTATTCAGTTGGATGGATATAAAACATACAAAGGTATAAAATAGTATTTTTTCCGATAATTAAAACAAAGCGCGGAAAATATAACGTATTTTAAGTTGTAGTTGAATTCGTAAAATATTTCCTCTAAATCAACAGACAAAAGCCATTGCTTTTCGGTGAATTTCTTTTTGTGTAAAAATCTGAATTCCGTATTCGCATCACATAGTATAAAATAAACATTACAATAAACGTAACAATTTATCGACGGTGGAGTATGATCTCTTTTATTTATACAAGAGAATACAAAGCAAATGCAAAGGGTTTACAAATTAAGTTATAATAAAATTAGCAAACCTGAATTCCTGCTGATACTCGTACCTAGTTTTAAAACAAGACAAGACACTTCATGAAATAGAGCGCCTTCTTCTTCCTTTCTTCAAATTAGGAGGTGGCGGCAGACACCCAAATATCAAATTAGACTGCACCCTATATGTAAGAACAAACATTTGATACACCATATATATATCTAAGCGACGTATAGGTATGTATAAGTATACGTTTATTCTATAGTAAACGTTTTTCAAGGTAAGTTATTAATTCGTTAAAATATTGTTTATTAAACTTGCATGGATTAGTTCATAGTCGTAGTAATTGAATTTGTTTTGAATGTCGAGTTGTTCGACTGTTGTTTGGCTGTATGATTTCAAGTTCAAGTTTGTTTACGAGTATCTTTCTGTATTGTGTAGTTTACGTTATTGGTTCAGTAGCTGAACACTTGAAACTTAGCTTTGTGATCGCGATTTCGCTTTTGTCACTGAAATGTCTAGTGTACAGATAATTGGCTCATGCTTTGAGCTTGTGATGTAATATGTTTCTACAGCAATACACGAAAATAAATACGTATCAAACTTTACTTATGTCGATGTTGCTTACTTTGATGTTTATGTGGATGTAAATTTTATTTTTAAGTCTTTCGTCACAAAGTACTTTGTCCTACGCTAGGTCTGCATTAGTATGCTAACAGTTGTGTGAAACGACCATTCCTTTTTTACGACCAAGGTAAACTACTTATGGTGCACTTAAACCCAAAGCGGGTGCAAACATTCTGCACACAAATTTACTTTGAACTATAATGGATTGCGACATAAAAATCCAATTAATGATATACTTTTTAAAGCTGCAATTGCTGACGGTATACAAGTATTCAAACAAAAACTTATGTTTCGGAAGGCATGTTTAGACGTGGTTCGTACTATTGTCCCATTGGGCTATCAGTTTAAGGGAACAGGGAAAGCAGCTGTGTTTGCGCAAACGCTTGTGTTATATATCTTCAACGAAGCTGGCTGGCGTGTAGCGTCTATGCTAGTCTTATTATTCTTATTAATACAGAGTTTGTCAGCTCAGAACAATATCAAAAGTTACGGTTTTGGAGATTAACGCAAAACAGTAGCAACCTATCCAATAAACTATTATTCGATACGTATAGCATTTTGAACTGCTACAAATAATACACAGATATCAACTGCTTAATTCTTATTCAAAGTAATTTATCATTCAATAGATAACGACGCAATATCGCGCACTTTATTTGCTAAAAGATTAAAAATAATTGAATGCACAACCTGGAAAGAAATCAAACGCGTACTTTATCTCATCTTTTTATCGTTATATACGAGTAGGTACTATAATTGTTATTGTCTTCTAGCCTGTGTACGAGCTGCCTGACCTGCTGGCGGAATACACCCGCCACGGCGTGCCGAGCCTCAAAGGTTGGTGCATCGCCGACATACCAGCAGAGGCCTTCCGCTATCTGCAATGGGCCGAGACACCAACAAACCTAGAGGAGGTGTGCGACTGGAAAAGTAAGTTCACCTTTCATTACTTAATTTTAACAACTAGCTCACGATACTCATAAATCAACGAAAAAAACGAAAGAATTTTATGGTGTAAAAGAAACAGTCGTATACGAAATAAAAAGACGTTAGATGTAGACTACCCTTATCTCGCCAACAAGCGACATAGCTTGGCGAGTGAACTTGTAAATACAATGTAAAGTTATATATAAATAAATGATTGAAAAAAAAAACATGAAAAATATATTTTATTAGCTCTTTTTAATTTTATAACCTTCTTTTGCAGGGTGCAAAAGAAGATTATAAAATTAAAAAAAATCCGTCCATCCGTTTAGTAGGAGTTTACGAAATTTACGTTTCGCAGGTAGTTACCATAACTACCTGCGAAACGTAAATTTGAAAATGAAAATTAAATGTAAAACAGTTTTAAAAAGATTTTGAGATGGCGCCTCTTTATGAGACATACAATAAAATATTTACGTACCTACAGAATAATATTAGATGGCAGTCGTTTGCCAGCCAAGGGGTCGGTCGTTAGTTTGTCGAAGGGGTCCTGAATAGTGTGGCGCATCGAGGCTGACTCAGCGATCCAATGAGACATCTGTCGTGACTCAGAAGGAACACTTGTTGCAATTCCGTAGCTTTGAACTTACACAGCATTCTTGTAAATAATGTTTCATTTATATAGGTTATTTTTTGCCGCGTTCCGGCTGTGTGGTCAACTCATTTCCCGTCCGGTATTCGCTATTATGATTGTTATTACAACTCTTTTAATTCACGGGAAAAGGCCCAGTTTTTTCAAAGACGTACACGGGTCCAACATGCAAATGCCTTCTATAACCTATTACTACGGACTATTTAAACAACAGTATATAATGCCAACCAGATTTGAAAGAAGAAGCTCGTTTGCAAAATCATATATTACGGTGATAGATCGTTTTCTTATCCGTCAGTAATACCGTGTTTTGAATTATTATATCTGTGACAGGATTATAAAATTCTCTGATAACTTTCGAAGATCAGGCTTACATTGGGACTAATCTTATTGAACACGAGATTGTCTCGGTTCCACAGACTTGCTGACATGGATTGTGATATCGTAATGCTGTTTTAGGAACGAGAATACTTTTTAATTCTTCGCATAAATGATTAGTGACGTAACAAACCAAATGCGAACCAAAAAGGCCGAGCTAATTCATAAATAATGACACGCTTGGTACACGTGGAATTACGCATGCTGGTATAGATATAAAATAATACATCGGATAGATGTGTCCGTCGAAGTTAACTAACAAATGTGTATCAATGCTAACGGATTGACCATAACTCTGAAAAAGTATCGATAGATCTTGAAGCGAAGCATCCAGAGGCGCGGGTCGCGATTGATGGCCGCTCTCCGGAGTATGCGCGCTGGAAAATTATTCTCGTAATACTTCCTAGACGACCTAAGTGATTCACAGGCGTATATTTAATGACACTCAGCTGTATGTTTACTCATTTTTCATTTGTTAAATAATCTTAAAAGAAAGGACAGCGTCCCATTAAACAGTACACTCTGATTTACAATCAGAAAATGTAAAAGTGTATGTACATACTATAATATACTCATGATAAAATTTTAGAGAGATTCATCTAAGTTTATTTTCAATTTTCCCTTTATTGTTATAGACCAGTTTAATATTCTCAATGAGTAACATGTTGGGCAGTATCAGCGCGTTCACATCGACATCTTACGACTACTCGTTGAAATGAACCTGAACACGCTTATGTATGACTGGAAAATGTTATCGTTGGGAAAACATAAAAACCGTCATAAAAGGTTGTGTTCCAACTGACTCGTCATATTCCAACTCTAGGTACAAATGGTTGTATCAAGATTGTTCGATTCGCTATTCTTATTTCAGTGCTACGAAAGTACGAGCTTCATATGCCGGCTCTGATAAATGGGAAAAATCTCTATTGAACTCGCTAACGTTCAAATATCAGAATCTGTATTTTTTATGCGTCGCTCAGTACACCTGTGTAAGAAAAACGCAGTGGGACACCGAACATTTTTACTTTCTCAGAATCGATTACGTAAGCAACCAAAAATAGAAACAGTCATGAGGCAACAAAACATATATATAGGTATTTATGTACAGAATCCAAAAGCTTTAACATATAAAAAACCATTCCGAAGTTCTCAATTCCCCGTGCCCATTGCGAAAATTTATAAAAAAAAGTCAACGGGTGACTTTACTACGACCAGAAGTACGTTAAGTGACCTTGAAACTAATAAAGTGTTTTCCGAATGAGATATGCGAAGCTTTTTCACCGTTTCATACAAGAGTGCGTCGTATTACAACGTTATGTAACATTCATGAATGTCAAGCCGCTTTCCAATGCCTCTCCGAGCATGATGTAGGTTGAAACTGATTTGACATCACGAAAATCTAACTTACCGACTGGTTACTCAAAATTACTCTATTATTTAAACCTTTGATACTTGTAATAATGTATGCGCGAACAGCATTTTTAAGTATACATAGTATTTATCGATAAAGCTCTATGTTTGCAAATTATACTCATAAAGTTAGTTCGCGTTACCAGTTAATATATCCTGGTGTAGGTTTAATTGCAAGTGCCACAAGGTTTCTTGTGACTGGCACTCCTCAAGCACGTATCTTGCCATCAAGAGATTTATAACTATAATAAAGGGACATTTAACCCCGTCATTACTACGAGGTGATTTACAGCCGACGAATGTTTCCTTTAAAAACCACTAAAGAGAAATTAGATGAGTCGAGGCTACTTTTGACACACAAAATGAAATATAGCTTCCCATTTTACCACCACAAAGGTTTCTGACGCGACTTATTTAAATTGTATTTGTTGAGAGTCGTCGCGCTTTCTCGCGGTAATGTGTAAAGGGTCGGCCCGGCCAGGCGGCGGCAGCGAGCGCTCTAAGCGTCGACAAATTATGACATTTCAGCGACTTTAATAAATGTTCAACGAAAATAGCCGATTGCCCGAGAACTTCAATTTAACCTAAATTGTAGTTAGTAGCTATAGTCGGTTTTACAATATTAGCACCCGTGTATTTTAAGAATTATACTTTTTAATTTTATTGATATTTATTACTGAGGTAAATTTATTTCACAATTAAATCAGTGGAAATTTCTCTGAAAGGTGCTAAATTGTCAAATAAAATGACTAAAAATCATTTTTTAATTTGGACAAGAATATATTTGCGCTAAATAATAACGTGACTAATATGAAGATGTGTTTGTTGTAACTAATCTTTCACCCTGCTGACTGAAGAAAACCTCCAACATATTATTAGTACATTCTAAGATTGATTCATTTCAACGAATGAACTATTAATAAACTAGTTTTTAGGGTTTTAGGGTAAGGTAGGGTTTACCTAAAACATAAAACTGAACCCTATTACTAAGACTTCCGCTGTCTTCTGAAAATGTTATTTTATTGGTGACCAGTTCTTTTTGAATATTTGCATTTCCTAGCGCCATTCGTACGAAAGCCCCCTATGTAGCGAGGTGGATTTGCATGTTAAAATACCATATCCCTAAAATAAAAGATTAAATACGATGCCTAAAATTGATTTAAAGGATGTGTTATGCAATGTTAGCCTGCTATGAACGATCAGGCAATAATTCGTTACGAGATTAGAGATTGCGCTTTAATTACGATGAGTCAAACTTATTACGGTATTACGGACATTTAATCAACATTCCCCCTGTAGGCACTGGGGGAATGCTAGACTGGTACAGCCATATAAACTATCTGCCGGATAAAGTTTATCCTTGTTTCGCAAAGTATCATTACAATACAGAGTTATGCTGCTGCTCACAAGACATTCAATAACATGTTTAAGTCGGCTTTACCAAGATCTCCCACACAAAAGTATGGCATAAACTTCCTTAAGCTCTTAACTGCGCAGTATAAAACAGATTGGTTGTTTGTTGTTTTTATTATTATCAGGTATTGTTTACTGTTGCCTATTATAACCTGTAACCACAATGGACGAACGACCTCGGACGTTAGAAGTAAAGACTCCCTTATTTCCGTTTACCTTGTAGTCGGGAACAAATTAAGATTGAGGTAGAAACAAAACGTAAGAAACCTTAAAATGTAATCGGCGATTGCACGTTTATTGAAATGAGCGATATTTGTGCGCTCGCATCGATCACGCTGATTAGTGACACGCAAGGTGTCTCGCACGCAAGCCCGCCGACCGCGTCCCGCCGCGCGCCGCCGCGTGCCGCCGCGTCGCAAGCTGCAGGCCGCGCACTGCGTGCTCCGGAGCCCTGCGGCCCTGCGCTTCCCGCTCCTCTTTATTCTGGCTTCAGCTGATAATTTAGAACAGTACTTATAATAAAACAGAGAGGGTCGCGGGTCCCAGCTGCTCGGCGCAATCTGTCCCCCGCCTACTACAGCCTATTCTCATCAATCATCACGTTTGGTACACAACACAAACAGATATTGCACCATTTATTTCTTCAGTTTTATTAAGCTCAGGTAAATTATTACCTAAACTCATTTCATTCACGGGACGGAGTGTTTTCTGGATGTCTGATAGATTACGTGGATTTAAAAACCTCAAACCAATGGGAGTAAATGTTTCTACGTGACCATAGGTATACGAAACAAGCAAACAAAACTATTTACTTGAACTGGTTGGAGCATGTTTTCGATTGAAGTAATGTATTGTTTTTGTACAACCCGCTCGATTGGAAACTCCCACAAAACTCAGAACAAGCAATTATATCGTAATTGACTGTTGCGAGTTTTTGTAATAATAAAAGCAATTATATCATTTCTGTTTCTTTCGCACTCGCGAAATCCAATGTAGTAAGTTTAATCTGTACAAGCCAGTTGACAGGAATAATTATATGCCGCACGAAAATTGCACAGATTGTACAGAATTTATAAGCAAAAATTGCCAAAATTCAGACTTTTTTTTATTTATTGATGTTTAGTGGTGGATCTCAGAATTCAATAGCGAAAAGTAGTTGTAGCATCAATAATTAATATTATGAATGGTGGTCATTTCGCGGTAGCCAGGCAAAGTACTAATGTGAGTTTTTCAAAGTTACATGTAGTTTCTAGACACTTCTGGCAAACGGTGAACCAAATATTGTGAGGAAACTTGGATTTCCTTATATTGGATTCTGAAATCACCAGCCCGCAGTAAGCGAGCGTGGTGATCAATGTTTAAACCATTCCTATATGGAATAGCCTGGTGGCTGGTACAACTATTATTTTAAGTAGCAGTATAGTTTAAAGGATTAATTGTTAATGTCAGAAACCAATCCAGTCTATATTCCTTCTTCTCTCATTGTTCGATTATAAAAACTTAAGAGAATGACTTGCCCTTAAATTCAAATCTCGTTTCGAACCCAGGCTACTTCGGTTACTGTAACCGATATTTGAGAATTTAATTTAGGCGCTTGTTACATTGAGCATTTTTCAAGACTCAGATACTTTTTGGCAAGTTCTTTCTCGGTATTTGTTTTTCCCCTATAAGGTCTAAGACTAACAGTATGTCTGGATCCAACTTTCGGATTAGTTTAGCTTTCCTCATGTTTAAAAGACAGGACTGCCCTCTGGTACTCATTATCCAAAACCATTAATTTCAGTTACTGCTTAAGCTTTTATAACCTTTATCCGTCACTATGATAAAATATTCTTAAAACAAACAAAAGTATTATAATATAGAACCTTAAAACTTTATACTACGTACTTACAAAACCTTTGCACTTTTTATTACAAGCTAAGTTCATAATGCTTGTTTCATATTCACGTTTAATGATTATTTAACTGAATTGGCTAATATATACAATGTAGGTACCAAAATCTGTATATTTATCAAAAACGTTTTAAACCTTACTACTTCACATTCATAATCGACTTGTTTTCAAATACTCGCGATAAACAAAAAGTTTTTTTTTTCAATTAATAAATAGGGCAAAATGTTACGTGTACCGACAAAACTCAACCTTACATACACAAACAATTTGATTTCGAACATATTTGTCTGTGTGATCCTTGAGGGAATCTTGCTACCTCAACCACGTTCTAATTACTTAAGCACTACTCCAAATGGGTCGTTATCAATGTTCAATTCAATGTTCTGACATTTTTTCTCCGTCTGTTGCTTATAATGGAAAACCCTCATTAACTAAGTAGGTAAGAAGGCATTTCGTGTCACAGGTATTCATCTAAAGTAATCTTAACTAAAAGTAATTTGAAATATTTGTCGCGAAGTTTTTAAGTTTTTGTGGAAAAGTAAATGTTTGTGTTCAAAGTATTTCTTAGCAGGATTAAACCAGATCGGTGCCTTACATCCAGCTCTTAGAGAGCCGAGGAGTATTTTTGCAGTTAAGAAGGCAGACGTTCCCTCGTCTTGCAATGCGCTATTTCAAATTGTGCCAAAGCTTAAGCATGATATGCCACCGTTGAGGCAAAACGGCGTACGACGCTGCACTGTGTACGATGCTGTAAATTGATAAGTAAATTAAACACGATGAGTAACCGTTCCGAGTGCCTAACATAGAAACTTCTTACTCTACTTGTGCTGTTTAAGTTAATCCTTAAAATAATACCTACCTATTAACTTATTTCATTTTTAACTTTGTAGTCTTCATTTCAAATGGGGCTGTTATTCACCCACAGCCGAAAACTGTAGCTAAATCGAGCCCATACTTGGTTCCATTAAAGTAGTGTGGTGACTTTCAATAATTACAGTTTTAAGTCTGATTGCTTGGCATCACGCCGCCGCGCGCCGCCCCCTTCCACTTTGGCCACTCGTCTATTGTAATGTGATTTAACGATATGAATGTATTGTTTATGAGAGGCTATTTATAAAACTTAGAAACAACTTCTTTAATGGGACGCTGCACGCAGGATTAAAAAAACATACCTCTCATTATTATAAGTCCTGGTCAAATGAGTTAAATTGGGGCAGGCATAATAAACCAAAAAATATCAACGAGCGACTATATTTTTACGAAACATAGTGAAAATACCATTAAGATACTTTTGGTCAAAATATGTTAAGAGAAAGTATTCTAAATATTCTATGTCTAACTAACAACAGGTTACTGTTGGTAAAATGTTAATAAAAATAATTACCCAAAAAAAATCACCTTAATCTTCTAGAAACACAATCTTTTTCCACTTTCCGTTACTAGTCAGAGCTTAAATAAAAGCAATTATGAAAACATAAGATCAGTCCTGTGAAGCGCGGCGAACATTTGCTCGCGCTGAGCCCTAACAAATATGAGGGTCTATAAATACCAACTTAGGTAGCGGAAATCCGCTCTCCACCCGTACATATGCCATATTCATTTTACCTTCCCTAAATTGGAAAAACGAACACCGCGGTAAAGAATCATACCGAACGTACCTACAGCGTGACCTGTCTCTTATTATTTTTTCAAAGCAACTTATTATGTTTAATGGATTTGACATTTACATATTAACACTTATTTCAATTAGTGGACTTAATAATAAATGGGTTTGCGCGTTTTTACATGAAGGAGACAACTCCATTTTCAGTCTCATGACAACCCCAAATACCATCTAACAAAGTCTTAAATACGACATGTATAAGATGATACATAGTTAATTGTATGCTTAATTAAATGAGCAAATAATTACAAAGGGTGCCACTATTGTCAAGAACCAGATGTTCTAATCAGTTTAATCATTACAGTAATAGGGATAGGTATGACTGCTTCAATCAATTCATGCAATTAATATTTCTTATGACCTAATTTATTATAAAGTAGTAATTACACTGAGATTATTAATAACATATTTTCCATTGAACATTAGTACTAGAAAAAGTATAGTTTGTTACTTTCATGAGGTAGATATTCTGATAACAAACATTTTGCGGCTGTCAATACTGCGAATTGTTTATGAACAACGGGATTCAAAGACCGTGAAATAATTAACAGAGCACGAGTTTTTAACAAAAAATAAAAACATTTTCTAGCTTTCGCTTTCACAGCGTTCGAACTATTGTACTATATATAGCGTTATGTTACTGTTATTAACAAAAAACCTTTTATTTTTTATTAAAGCCAACTCCACCATTGTTGCTCAACTATTTTGTGAATATATGTGTTATTTTTTTACCTTTATTTCTGTGGACCTTCAGCAAACTCTGTTGTCAGCCATATCACAATCTTCACAAAAGCAATCTTTACTGATTTTAAGTTACATCAAAGACACGAAAAATTATGATCTTTGTTTATAATGACACAATTTTAGTCCTGAACTCCTAGCGTAAATCCTTCTTGATCATAGAGACCTAATGTCCCCGTGTATCTGTTTTTGTAATGGACGTAATGATCAACTATCCAGCCTGTGTCGGCTAATGTGCCCGCTAATATAAACGACCAGCCATTAAGCCGTTGGTTCAGCACGCAGGTAATTCACAACCTTCGCCGATAAGCACTCGCTTCTCGCACAAGTCTATACCGCAACGGACTCATACATTCCTAGCACAATGATTCACAGTTCAATGAGTTCGTAATATCTCCAAATCCAATTGTGATAATCTTTTTTTATCAAATAAATCTTATTCCGTAGCGTAGTGGACTTAGTTGCGGATCGCTACGAACCTTTATGGAGATGAAACGATCGTAATGAGTTCCACATCGAGGGTACACTCCGCGCCGCTTTACATAATATAGATTCCTTAGTAAATACGACTCGAGGGCCGCTTGTTTACCAAGTATATCTAACAAATATGGTTCAAAACAAATGATAATGTGTTTAAATTACAATAAAATTATCATACAAACCTTCGTTCTTGAGCTGAGATGACACTTGACCGTGACCCTATTACGATTCGATGCGGGATCCATTATACCCTAATGATGCTCTTGTACTGTAGTTTAATTTACTCTACTAATATTTAACAATAATTAATTATCTTAAGGTTCAATCAATTGTATAACTATTGTAAATCAAGAGGCAAACGAAAGTTGTTTAAGTAACAATAATATTCTATAAATAACATATATGGAAGGATTAAATAAATTATGAAAATGGTTATAGCAATACTATTTTCCTAGCATTTCTTTAAGTTAAATCAAGTCTTAAGTAACAAAGGGATTCAATTCTTTAAGCATGCCGTCCAGAGCGGATTCCAAACAGTGTCTAAATATATCAACAGCAGTGCACTCCGCCATCAGTAAAGAAAAGCTACAGCAAAATGCGAACTGCAAACTTTAAAATTTATGCACGAATAATCGTTGAATTACATTGTACTAAATGTTGGCGCTCTAAACACAAATGCAAGGCATCTATTTTGATTCAACGGACGAGAAATGTCAATTAATAGAAGCGTGCCAAAATGCGCGTCTGGTACCGTAACCCGCACAATATACGGCAGTACTTGAAAGGTTCCAATATAGGCCTATAGGGATGTTATAAACATGTTAAGCGAGTTGTGGTTTAACGGCCCTATAACATAAAGCGATCGTGAATGAAGAAAGAGTTGTAACGTCGGACTCCACTTGGATATTCAGATAAACTATACTAATCTATAATTATACTTATTACTTATTTTTTTTATATATAAAGCTGAAGAGTTTGTTTGTTTGAACGCGCTAATCTCAGGAACTACTGGTTCATATTGAAAAAAACATTTTATGTCCAATATACCATTCATTGAGTAAGGTTTTAGGCTATATGCAACTAATAGGAGCGAAGATACTCTGGAAAATGTGGCAATAACGGAGGAAAATATTCATCTTCGAGGGTTTCCGTTCAAAAATTCCTAACTTATATCTTCTAACCACGCGGACGAAGTCGGGGCAACAGCTAGTTATTTTGTAACCGAGTTTGTCATACAGTCACCGTAGTGATGACGTACAGGTTTGACACCTGCTTGAGGCATGTATTTTAAAGTTCGTAAAAGTATATTCCAGGGGTCGTTACTTTTACATGCAATATTTACGAAACGCCAATCATCTAATTGATATTGAAATAAAACCGAATGATGAGCATTCGCTTTTATTCCAATAAATTCCAGAACTATAAAAGCTCAAAAATAGTTCTACAACGCGTTATATTTAAATAGGCATTGAAAAACAACATTGATTGTTTCATAAAACAATGGATCTTTTTATTTTGATTTGGTCTAGTATTTCCTGATAAAATAGCGTTCCAATATTTTCTAAACGCAAATACACCTACTCCGTAAACGTATCAATATGGATTACGCGCGGCGCGTGGCATTTTTATGTAATTGCTCACACCAAAGGGCTCAGGCTATTTATACAGGCTGTTACGCAGTTCCAGAGAAAAACACTGGGCCTAGTCACAGCGAAATATCTTACCGGGATACAAAGTTCTGGCACTCGAAGAATTTATGAATTCCTCGTCGAAAAATGCCGTTTCTAAATTCCGAAGAAATTATTTTGCTGGTGGGTGGTAATAAATACGTACCTCAAACTGTACCTACTATGAAAGGCATTTAGTTTTGACCGACATTCAGTACTCGTTAACCACTTAGGTTTTTACGACGTCATCCATGTTAATACAATGTCAATAAAATTAACAGAATCTCCAAGACTCTGACTGGCGTTTGAACGAGGAAAACAATTGACAAACATTAAGGTCTATTTTTGTTTTACTGAAATTATTAATACGCTGTTTATTTTAAAGGATCAAAATAGAAAGAGTACCATGATTATAACATAAGTATCTTTAAAAGTTATACCGTTGATGGTTTGATCAAGATTTTGATGTCTTCGAATTTTTCATGACAATGCGACGGTAGCATGAGACGTAGGTAAATAAGGGTTTTGACAGCATTGCAATGCAACGGTCTTGAAAACAGCTAATATTTTCACTCTTTATACTTATGCGAAAGTAAGTTCAGCAAGCAGCTATCATTAATAACGGACATAACTATACACAAAATTGTTTAAGTTCTCTGAAACCAAGAAATAAATAGCATTCTGCCGCGCGAAACTTTACAAGCTTGACGGTTTCTAATAGACAAAATAATATTTCATTGTAATCAAAAGCTAAGCAAAGCGACCATTTCTAAAATCAAATGTCTTTTGTGAAATAGAGTGCTAATCTAGATTCATTGAACAGTGGGCCTCTTTGCGATCTGAGAGGCGTTAACGATATTACATTTAAGCAATTTGGAGCCAAATTATGGTATCGTCTTTATTTTAAATTAATCATCAAATTTAATTTGAAAATGAAATGTAAATTGCGTAAGTAAACTTAACGTAAAGCGAATTAATGTGTTACTTCCACTTGATTTTGTTTAAACTCATCCTTTGTTGGCTCAATTAATTTAAATTGATAATTTCAGCCAAACGTGAAGTAAATATGTTTTGAAAACATTTATTTTGCTAACTGGATTTTTTTTTGACAGAGTTGCCACCCAGTGAAGAATCACGACAGGCGGTGATTAAGGAACTAATCACCACCGAAGCGGCTTATATACGCCATCTTAAAGCTATCGTGGAGGTAAGATTAGATTAAGTTTTATTTAAAGTTACAATATTTCGACTTTTTTCCATTTAGCAAATTTGTGGACCAATTTATTATAAACGAACTGATATAATCTTACCGCTTAAGCCCTAATTGTCTACTGTGTTGAGGAAAGTAATCATTTGCATGTTTTCTGCATCCTGACAAAAAATCGCAACTGAGACCGACACCAAACACATATTTTTGCAATGAAATGGAGATAGCACAAGAAAATCTTTCTTCTAATATATAAAATTCCCGTGTCACGAGCCACGATGTTAGTTACCGTTCTCCTCCGAAACGGTTCGACCGATTCTTATGAAATTTTGTATACACATAGGGTAGGACTGAGAATAGAACAACATCTATTTTTCATACCCCTAAGTGACAAGGGTTGCCCATACTAAAAAAATATATTTTATTTTTCTGACGATTTTTTTTGTTTTTATTTTTTCATAATGGCATTAAAAATACATACATCTAGAAAAAAAATATTCGGCAAAACAACGTTTGCTGGGTCAGCTAGTAACTTATAAAAAGAAATTGCACAAACTACTTCAATGATTTATTCAAATCTGATTCTAATCTTAAAATCCGAGTAACGGTACAAAAACTACGAGCATGTGACACACCCAAATGCAAGTATATATTATTGCAATTAAATTACAATAATCCTAAAACGGTCGAATAATCTTCACCATCGCATTTCCCGAACAATTGCCTATATTTAAACACGGATAGTAATAAATACGTACCCCAAAGAGGCTCATAACATACGAGTATATTAAGCACAACAGA
Organism: Trichoplusia ni; assembly: GCF_003590095.1. Lineage (NCBI taxonomy): Eukaryota > Metazoa > Arthropoda > Insecta > Lepidoptera > Noctuidae > Trichoplusia > Trichoplusia ni. Next base: position 4,233,023 of record NC_039487.1, read on the forward strand.
ACTTTAAACCAAGTTCGTGACCGCGGTGCTATTTTACGTTCGGGTGGACCTCAAATACTTTACTACGTACTATTGTCACCACAATTAACTACTTTGTAGGCACTACGAAATTTTGAACCTATTTAAATAAGCCATTTGGTTAACAACCTAGTCGCAAATGTTTATCTGTCGTATTTAGGGTAAGTATTTTTTAAGTACGTAAGTCCTAAGCTATTACTTCACAAGTAGATCGATGATAGGTTAAGTTACGCTTGATACTGTATGTCCGTGGATGGTGGATGGATGACTATCTAGGTACGTCATAACAAATTCCTCCGTGTTTCGAAAGGAACGTAAAATTGTGGGTCCCAACTCTTATTTAAACATTTTTGACAGTAGTAAGGGGTAGTCAGTAGCTAGATAGTCCGAAAACCAGTTTACTAAAGGATGTCTGCTGCCCAGGTAACTGGTTTGAGGGGGTAAGCAGATAGCTGCATCTGTTTAGACTGAGCAACCCCGGGCAGAGATGAGAAAAGGCTCGAATGATGATGATGGAGATAAAATAACTTTGGAAAAAAAAACTATGTAACATCTCTCCTTTTTGTGATTTCAACATTAATTATCACATCAATTATTATTACTTATAAACTATAAGTTAACAAATTAAGAATATTATTAAATTAGTAAATCTTAAATTCCAATAAAAGTTATAGTTATTTGTCTACTCTAATACTCTACAAAATACGTATAACCACGGACAGCTCAGATTATTTATAGTAAAAAATAAAATAGTACATAGGCCTATTTCATGCTTACATAAATGATTGTAGGTTTATGTGACGTAACATGGCTCTTGATATTATTAAACACGAGCGTTGTGACCTTACCTTTGTGATAAATAAACAGTTGGTTTTACGCAGAAGAACGTGATTTAAATCCCTAAAGGACCACAAACCTGAATGTTCCGAAAGTAAATATGAAATGTAAACATTTATGCGGTATTACGAAAATTGAATTTCTAGCAAATTTAGCAATTATTTAAGCAACAAAGTGTGTCACACATTCACATGTCATGATTCCTTTGTGACATTTCGAATGAAATAAGTTAAAAGTAATATTGTGTTATTGTACTGTCTAGTTGTGAATATATTTGTAGGCTTCTAAATCTGTAAGAGGCAAGAGTTTACATATGTAATGGAACATGGTGACGAAATATGCTCAAAACTAATGTATCTTATGTGTAGGTACATACACGTAGGTACACCTAAGTTCACATTGTGGAATGCAATAAACGTATTGAGTATTGAGTATTGAGAAATAAAAAAAAATATTTATCACAAAATACTACGTAGATGCAGTCTTGTTCTTATGCTATACGTGTCTCGCACTTAAAATATTTCGAGTTACTGACTCCATACGTAGATAGAGTATGCTTCATTGCGCGCCACATGAGTACAGGATTTAACAATTATAAATAAATTATCGTGTCACTATGAGCATTCTATATCTAAGAGCGATCTTTGTAGGTTAGTATTTATTATTCCAGAGATATTATAATATAGCTATCCAGTGTATATGATATACCTATAACAAAAGTTTCATCTCCAAACTTAAACCTACTTAAAGCAATAAAGCTCAAGATTTTTTCTCTCTTAATTAACAAAGTTCATCAAGCCGCGACAGAGACGTCTGTGGGAGGAAAATCAAAAGTTTTGGGGCTGTTAACTTATCACGAATAATTATAACATCATTAGACTATACATTAACTCCAATCGCTCAATCTAAATAAGTTTTTTTTTATTTAAAGCTGATAAAACCTTAAACGTAATGTACGGAACCACAATAAAGCTTTAATAAAATAATAACGGCGATCATGGCTTGTTACTTGTAGTCCCCGAGCGCCACCAGCCTCGCGCCTTTCACGAGCGATAAAGTAGGTTTGATGACATTATGACGTCATTCATTTCATGTTTTCGGGTTTATTTCTCTAATTTATTTACGCGATGTTGTATTCGAGATAAATTGCGACTAAAATCAATATAACGTGTCGACTTTAATAAGGTTAGGAGATATGTTACATAATATGGTTGTAGATAATATTGTAGGAATTTGACGTGTGCCCGTAACAGACCTTTGACTGCGGCTTCGCCTGCATGTATGTCAGTTATTAGGACAAAAAGAAATTGTACCATCTCTACTGACAAATTTACTAAATTCCGTCAGGCAAAAAAAATGTAGCGATTGAATAATTGAGTAAGCATTTAACAAAAGAACTGCGTAGGCCGGAAAATAGTACCTACAAACAAAATAATATTACGCAACATTTTTATAATAATTCCAATCTAAATTGTCAGTATTCGTTTGGGATTGTGGGTCCCTATCATAGGGATTAATCCGGTCCTTGCTCCCGAGCTATTATAAGGTTTTTGGAGGTAAGACGGGTGAGTCAGCGTTGCTTCTCAACCTCAAAACAGACCTCAATCATTTACGCCGTTTAACAAAGAAATCTGATCCAGTCTTGGGTAACATCCCGTGTAATAGACTTGGTATGCGACAACAAACAAATGTGGTTATATAACTTAATGCAAATATATTAAGTAACGATTGAAATAGGTACTGGATTTCCTAAACTATACTCACTATATTATAAGTATACCTTACGTTTCCTAAAGGAATATTCCACCTAGGTAAATCCATCAAGAATTTCAAGTTGTTTAAAGATGTATTATTCAATAAAAGTAGAGCTTAAATCTAGCGCCGGTAGCTAAACTTTGAAAGATACATCAATCTACTTTAGAAGGTAACTTAAGACGTTTTGATGAAACTATTCTTAAACAACACTTCATTCAGTATACAATAAAATTTCAATAGATACACTTTTGATTTTCTTTTTATTTGCAGGCAAAAATATAATATGAAGCAAAACCTTCAATAGATTAAATAAATATAGCCTAATTGTTCAAATATACGCAATTTGAGTTTAAAATAAACAGGGTCCTCACAGGATGTTAGCGAGTGTTCTAAGATTACTCACACGAGTGTTGTGTAACACTGTTAACATTGCCAAAGTACACTTAATGTAAGTTTAAAGGCGAAACACGGTAACACGTGTCCTCCTCGAATAGTCTAGTTTCCTCAATAACTTAATAACTACGAATCGCTCCACTTACCCCTTTGCTTGATAAGGATGTTCTCCCACATTACCTTAGCTCAAACCTAAACAACATAATAATCAAAGTAAATATGAAAACCAGGTTCAAAATATGCGGGCACTGTAATTCATTATGTCACATGTCAAAAACAAGACGAGAAAAATGTGCGGAATATTTTGACAATCCTTTTGGTTATCTCATTGTTGAACCTTTTATGACATCTTTGAAATAAGTGAAGGATACAGAATGCATGCATTTGGATACTTTTTAAGGCTATATACGAGACAACGTATGTCTCCAGAACTGGGCGACTTGGTCTATGAACGTTTCCAAGTTTAAATAGTGGTGTCGCTTTGAAACAAAAGCCGTTGAATACGTTCTTTTAAATGGAATCTGTGTATAATTTTAATTCGGCATTTTGTGTCTAGGTATTCATCGCTACCGCCCACGCCCTGCAAGATGCAGGGAAGCTACTTGAAGTAGACTCTGAGAGACTATTTACAAATATCCCAGATGTGCTCAATGCGAGCCTTCTCTTTTGGGAAGCTACATTATACCCGATGATTGCTGATGCCTGTGAAAAGCGGAACCCGTAAGTATGAACGACCTGTAATTTAAGTAGGTGATAGTAACTACTAAACAGGAGGTCGAATTCGATTCCCGCCCGGAATTCTATTTGTGTGACCATGGGCTTGGACGTAAACACTATGTTTGTAAACATTGGCCAGATTACAACTGGTTCTATATATTTTGCGACCTGAGGGCTAGGTGTGAAAAAAAATACAATTCTATACTTAAGGAAGTTACTACAGCAGTTTTGGTGTGACAACGACCATAACACATCCTGCTAAAAGATCATTGTTAACGAAGAACAAAAAAATACTATTTGTGTAGTACCAAGAGAGCACATAAATCTTCAGCGTCTCAGTGTGATGAATTACCCTTCCGTTGGAGACATCTCAAACTTACTTCTAGTGGCTTACTCTTATCCTTTGTCAACTAGTTGCTGAGTTAATACGTTTATTACAACAACAAAGAACTAGTAAAAAAAACATAACTTTATTAGTATTTGGACCTTCTTTCATGAACAAAAAAACTTTAAGGATCTTTAATCTATCGTCCAAAATGTGATGATGCATCTACCATGAATCATCAACTCCTGTTCTACAGGATAAAAGACGTGAATCATCATGGATGTACTAATCTTCTGTATATTATTGTTGTATCATTATTGATCAAATGATACGAGATACTCATGCATTTTTTTTATATATCCTTGAATTCGTAGTAAAATTTCGTGAAACCCGGTCCTTTTAAATGGCGTGCGTACATAATCACACAGGTCCAACACGCAAAGGCGTTGATTAGAAATTGAATTTAAAGAGTGACCCCAGTTAGAACAGACAACTTTTTAATGAACTATAATAATTTGACAGACTTTTTTTATTCTTTCAGCTATTGTAGTTTTGTATTCTAATGCGATTAATTTTAAAACTGATTTATTAATACTATATTTGTGTATTACTACTGTGTGGTCACTACTTTTAATCCTCTCTCTCTTTATGGGAAGAGGCCTTTGCTTAGCATGAGGATATCACATGCTGATATAAATATAATTAATTCATTTGAATAACATCCTCATGATTTACTCTCAGTCCTTTTTTTAATTTAACCGTAAATTAAACCAAACTATCATTATTCCACATTCGTTCCTCACTCAGATAATTTACCAATCCCAAATCTAAAATCAACAAAATACAAAGCTAAAACAATAACAGCAAATACCTGAATACGAGAACTAAACGTGGAAGATTAATTATTCCAATAAAAAAAATCCAATGAATTTTGCGGAATTCGCCGTCGAAGCAAACCATTTAAATTAGCCTCGATAACTTGAAAACCGAATGAAAAGGGTTTAACCAGGAGTGTTCCAATTAGTTTGCTGTTATTTTTCCATTCGGTTCGTCGATATCAAAAAGTGGGTCGGTAAATCGATTATTTTTTAAATATTTTGATGACAATTCAAAAATTGTTACCATTTTCAGTGCTTGCTACTTTTGAAGTGGCTTTTAAATTTATTTTTTGTGCAAGTTTCGATGCGCTATTACTTCAGTTTTAAGAAAACATTTTTAGGCAACACTTTTTTGCCGTAAATGCATATACAGCTTACATTCATTATACTTACTAAATTACGGTTAAAAATGTATTGAATAACTTTTTTAACACTAATATTGCTCATCTCAATCGATATTTAGGTGAACCTTACATACAAAATTTACTTTTTTACAGCAGTCAAGAACAATTCAAACACTACGAATAATTTATTTTCTTTTGTTCGTTTCAATTTATATTCGCCGCGCCATCCACGACTCGCAAAGTCATCATTTGACCAAGTATTTCTTCGCAATACTCTACCGCTGGGTAAACAAAAATGATTGATTGACAATCTATTAATTACAACAATATTTGCTGCCATCATTCATACTGACTTAAGACAATGGACTTTCTGAAGTTTGTTTTTCTTCTAAGCGTTCTTGTTAAATTGACTCGCAGTCAAGTATTTTCATTTAATCGATTGCAGGTATCGGTTTCTTATTGATAAGATGTTTAACAATTTAACTGGGATTGTTTTAATTAAGTTAATAGTAAAGGGTGGTGTGTTGGCTATTTATTTCTATTTTCTTATTGAAAAAAAAACGACTTGTGTCGCGTGTGTTTAACTAAAATTCTAGTTACATGCGTATTAACACCTAGATTTAAAAAAAGCGTTTGTCGATAACACATGCTTCTCCTATGTAAGGACCGAACCCGCGACACATCGCTCACAGTAGTTTTGGCGTGGTGTTTTAAATTTGTGGTTTTGTCTATTCACAATAAGTTCAGTATAATCACACACAAAATCACATTATTGGATTTGGGTTTATTATTATGAGTCTTGGGTACATTAGCCTTGCAGTAGGGAAAGCAGTGCATCACTCTTTACGGCGTTTTAAACAATTTCATATCTCTTTACAGTAGAGGGTGTAGTTTTCATAGCGTATTCACTGTCCATCAGCAGCTTTGTAATGATGGTAGTAAATTATCAGCTTTAAATAATCACACTCATTAATAAAAATCATTGAAGTCGGTTCGAGATATAAGAACGCTTAGATAACATACACGAAAATGTATCGACAAATGTTAAAGCTCCCTCGTTTTCGACTCGTTTAAAATACAGTAAGCTCAAATTTTATCAACTAATGAATATTTGATTAAGTGCTACCATTAAGTGAAAAGTAAACCCCATTCGTAATAATAAAAGTTAGGAGTTTATCGAATCGGGCCGACACTAATACGCCACGCGATGATAACGGGTAGGTAAAGCTATTATCTTGAGTAATTAAATCACACTTTTATTAATATTTCACACGTAGTATTTTTATTTCTTTCCTCGGTTAATATCGTGATTAGCTTTGATAATGAGTAGTAAAAATTTAGTGCTCTTAGGCATGCAGTTTGAAAGGGCTAATTAAGCCGAAATTATTGTTATTGTTAAAGTTTCTTTCGCGTTAGGGGCTTAATAAGAAATAATCTGAAACTATTTATTACTTTTTTACGATTTTGTCGACTTCTTTTTTCAGAAGCGTCTTAAAAATGGAATAAAAAAACAAAGAAATAAAAAAGGACAAAATAACGTCTAGTGTACATTTTTGAGTCACACTTAGTTACTTGAAGTTAAACTAAACTTCCCAAATGAAATACTGTATGTCATAGACTATCACAGCAAGAAACCAACACAAGCAAACCTACAGTAATAACATTCGCAAACGATTCTAGTGACGTCACATTCGACAATGAACATCGCACATTGATTAACAAAATTACGACACACACAACAATTTTAATTCCCCGTTTAAACTTTTTGTTCTTACAGTCGGATGAACAATAAAGTAATGGGGCAGACTGGGCGGTGGCGACGCGGAGGCGAGCCGTCGACAGTTCTTATGACACCCCTTATCTGCACACACACGCGATATGTGTTTGTTTAGAGTTAACTAGTTTACCTACGGACGCCATTTTTGTTTTTATTTTTCTAGGTTAAAAAAATAAAGTTTGGATGGGAGTGTTTTGCTTAAAGAAACATATTATTACACAAAAGTATAATCGGGTTGAATTGGTTATTGCTAATAGAACTTTCTCTGACATGCGTACGTTGTTTATATTTTAATCTTAATGAAAAAAAGAACTCTATCGTAGGCTACTGGAAAATAGGTTATTTTATACCATGTTCCTTATAATCATCATGAGCTCTCTGCATTCTACTGACGGACGTAAACGTCTCCCAAAAAGCGTAACTAAATATGCTCACAGCAAAATTTGCACCTTCCGGCCTGTAATGAAATCAATGACCAAATGACGCTCTGTAACTAGTAGACATGGCTTTGACAACCAGAGAACGGCATTCCAGATAACTAGTCCACGTAATTCCGACTAGGAACGTAAAATCACACATTATCAACGAATCTTCATTCGACGATATTCGAGCGCTTTTCAAGTCTGGCTAAGGCCTTGAGTTAGTTCTCGCCAAATGTCCAGTTCAGTTGTCATAATTCTCCAAGAGTTGGCTGCGAGAGAACTAACCGAAAAAAAAACGATCGAGTGACCTACTTTATACAGCACGTCCATTTTGGAAGCCATATTCTTTCATTTTTAAAAGATGGTAATATGTTGTCTCATATTATTAAAACAAAGTGACAAAAATCATCAAGGAAGAATGGCTGCATGTAATTCACTTAACGACGACGACTATCTTTGTGGCATAAATGCGAAACAACGTAGTATAGTAATATAGATAAACTTAATTTCTGTTCAAGAATTTATGCTGCAAAAAATATTTTTAAAGAGCGGAAAATTCATTTCATTTGATATCCTGTCCTATTTGTGATAACCCCAAAACATAACCGAAACCAATTCATCCAAATTTCACATCGTCATTCAGAAACATTCTCACGCGTTAAACCCATCAATAACAAATGAAGAAAAAATTAAATCGTACTAAAATAGTTCAGCCGACAATTGAAGGCCGAACTTCAAACAAACTCGTATAAATCTGTGTTTATTGCCCATTTAAATATCTACATCGCTAAAACGCGTCACGTAACTCAGTTTTACTTTACTTATGGAGATTTAATGTTTGTGTCGCCATGCAACTACGAGTTTTGAAGAGAAACCTAGATCTGGTTTTTCAATAGTCTTAAAATCAAAAAGTAAAAAAATTGAAACTCATCGTCATATTGTTAAAGATTAAAAGTAAATTGAAAAGTCAGTCCTTTCATATTCTTCGCCTTAATTCTGAGTCCCAGACAAAAGCGAGTAGCTAAATTAATAGCACTTAAAATAACTGCCATTTCTATAAAATCCAAGCAAATAAAACAACATGCAAAGCAAAAAAAAGAAAATATCCTGGAAACAATTTCTTTCAATTGCGGCCTTTAAATTTAATTCAAGTAATTGGCTGTCCCAATCCCTTTTCCTATCACTGCCAATTGTGATTACCCTTCCGATTTAAAAATAAAGCTGATTCGTTCACACTAAATCCCTCCATGGTGCAAACTTATCTGTCCGTTTTATAGTTTTCGTGCCTCGAGCAAATAATAATAAAGTTTGCCGCGCAGTATAAACGGACATTGTGCCCACGTTTTGTGGTCTATACAGAAATTTTACAGTTATATTGCAGTTACTATACTTCACTTGTCGCCTCGTGTTGATTTCAGTATAAATTCATACTTTTGTAAAGTTATGGACGAATTTGGTTTGCATTTTTGTGTACTTACTTGAAAATTCTCTAGCTGTATTACCATTCAGGCGAATACCGTATATTATAGAACTGTCTATATTGAGACCTCCAGAGATAGTTTTGTTAGTAAGAATATTTGCCACATAATTACCAATTTTTTACATGTTCTGTCCAACCCATGGATTAATAATTTCTGCATTACAAGGGCACATCAGATCTGTTTAGTTTCACGCTCATTTTGTTTTTACGGTGTAAGTAGAACTTTTGATATCGACATTAAATGCATTGGCGCCACTCGAAACAATGGGGGACCAACATTTTTATTACTGGTTTTATTGTGTAAGCTAATATCAGGCCCTTATTTTTTCAAACCAGTGTGGGCTGATTTAAATGACTTTTCAAATTGATTTGGATCTCATCCAAGTCTTTATTTCTCACAGAAGGAACGGTTAGGTTCAGGTAACTATTTCATGAATTTAATTATTCTTCGGCGCTTTAACATTGAAATGTGTATTGTAACATAATTAAATTTTGAACCTTTCTTCTGTTGGATATTGCAAGCTATGATAGAATTTTTATTATTCCTCCTCCAAATATTTAGGATCCTAAGTAAACTGTCTGTATCTTCGTAACCCCAAACTTATTATGCACTGATAGTATTCCATAGCCACTGTATACCCATACGCTACATTTGCATTCTATACCACTTTAAGCTTTGTTTAGCTTGAAGATCGCGGCGATGCATAAACAAGGATGATACGAGTAAATCCCGACATGTTTCAAATCCAGTCTCCAAAATGGATCTGATACAGCATAGGATGATGATACATTGGATTCAAGGATATGCTGCTTCCAAATTGGGATATCTGAACCCTATTTGGCAAGGAACGACATTTTGAGGGAATAGATCCTATCTGCATGCATTCCATCGGCTTCCATCTCTTGGACATTGTTTTCAACATGTAGGTGATCCCAATGTATTTTCTACTTGTAATTATTTTTAATAACGGGTTACGCACGTGTATTTATCGAGATAGTCCGACAAGTTTCGGACCCAATCGGAGTCCTTAATCATGAGCTGACGCCGCCGCGGGGTCGCGAGTCAAACCCTTCTTTTTGGTTTCAAAAACTGCCTCGCCATGAAGCTAAAAGAATAAAAATTCTTTTCCCGGAAGACTTTATGAAGTCTGTTTTAATCCTTTCATTTCGTCTCGTTCAACTTAATTGCGAAATTGTAATGAGTAACAGTTTGCACTGTACACAACAGCATTATTAAATCCCTTTGACAGACGATTCTTTTCCCAACGGATTTTGAATTGAACCCGTTACTGCTAATTATAAAATATTCCACTTTTCCCTCGGTCTTGGTCGCTTGAAACTGTTATGTTTAATTATGTAGGACGGGGAATGATAAACAACTATGTAATTTGCTTTTTACGCTGCCTGGCTGGGTCCCGAATGAAAGTCCATTAAGTGAATTGGACTGGACAAATGTCTGCATGTAGCTTTGTAGCCTATGCGGACCGACTCTAGCGGTTTTTTTGAGGTATGGGGGTAGAAACGTCGTCGTTTTTTAAGAATGTTTTCCAATCATGATTAAAGTAGGTGTTTCGAGTATCTATAAAGTGGATTTCGTGTTAAAATTTGTCTTTCAATGAGAGACAATATTACGTAAAATTACAAACATGTAAAAAATAAAGTAAGTGTTAAACCATAAATTTGTAACAAGCCATTTGATTTTTGTTTTCAAAAATTGAAGCACGGAAACGTAAAAAACTATAAAAGATAGACCCTGCTCGATAGGCTTCGTTTTCAACAAAATTTGAACCTGAAAAACCGATGCTCGATTTAAATCTAAATTTTTACGTATGCATTTCACCGTGGTTTTTATTCTGTAAAACGAATTCTTTTAGGGAAAATATTTTTTTTTAGGATTTAATTTTGGGTCTTCCAAAATAGAAAAAAAAATTGGCAAAAAAATCTCAGCCGTAAAATAATATTTATTTTATTAAAATTACTATTTAAATAAGCATAAGACAATAATTAAGAATAGGTTCTATCTTTATGTTCTCTTTATTATCTGACACTACTACAGAAATAAAACAAACTCGACAAACGAATTATTTTAGTATTTCGTTCGCGTTTGTGCAAACGTGTTGCACGTCATAATTAACGTCAAAATATTTTAACTTTGGGTGAAAAAAATGAAGATATTCAAATTAGGTTCTCATTACACTGCGGGGGTCGGCGCTAATGAATTGTTTGAATAATTTAATCCCCCACCTGAATTGTTCGTTTTGCTTTATTTAAATTGTCATTTAATTTTATAAGTATGAATTTAAATAATTAGTCACGTTTAATTGAGTCGTGTTAAGCTTATTTTGTTTCTTTTTTGTGTTGTTTTTCATTAACTTTTGGCAAAAGAAACAGTATTTTATTTGTCCCATGGTTTTTATATTGTTTCATACAACAGTTCTGTCTTACAATGAACCTTGTTTTAAATAAACATACGTAACTAAAGTAAGTACAAATAAATTAGAACCATAACTATAATGAAAGTACAAAATACGATTCATGTTAATAACACTGTTTTACATGTTCTATCGTAAAAGTTACTAAAGGAAAGGAAAAAGCCTGTTTATTTTATTCTCACGTGAGGTCAGTCCAACTGTCGATAAGAATTAAAACAACTGAAGGCAAGGCTTTTAAATGGTAACTTAAGAACGTGTTGCCTTGGGCTGGTATAAAAAAAAGTCGAATCTTTTGTCCAGCAGTAGAATTGTCTCATTACATCATATATACATTTATTAATACGATGATACAACACGTGAGTTGTAACATGTATCTTTCGGGATTGCCCGTCTAGTGTCGGACCCAACCGGAGTACTTAATTATGAGACAAAACTACGTTGTTAGTCGATCATTGCATCAAATAAATAGCAGGTTAGGGGAAATTGACTGATGGATGTATTTAATACTTCTTGTAAATTAATAAATCTTGTAAAGTACATAAATGAAAGGTGAATGACTAGCTATGCCCCAACTATGCGTTTCATTTTCCTTGCTTTTATCATTGTTTTTATAGTTCCGTACCGAACGGATTGAAACTGAAATATTAAATATTTTGTACGGAACCCTTGGTAACGCGAGTCTGACGTGCACTTGTTCGGTTTTAATTCTATGAAAATACATTTCAGAAGTTTCTTTATAACGTTGCAAAAATGTTGAATCTATAAATGGTTTCAAGTTAAACAATTACTTATAATTGTAAACGTCAAACAGTTTGTGTTCGATTTCTTAATTAAATTCTCGATATATTTGTACTTATTGTTCAGTCGTTTTATAATGACTTCTTTGTGAAAATTGTTGTAGTTGTGTTTAATTATTTAAAGGCGTCTCTAGTATTTCTGAGACGAATTATTTAATTACGCTCTTATAATTTATTCCATTAATAAATACAGCTACAAGATATGAATTAAAGTAAGCTTTCCTTTTTGTATTTATAATACTTTTTCTTGGAAATTGTTTTCTACGACCCTGAGTACATGGTATTAATTTGAGCTTAACACTTCTACTCGTCTAAGACAATCAGACAAGTAATAAAATGATCTCGTAAGATATTATTGCCTTAACGGATACGGACCCCTAAAGAAGTTATTTTTAATTTTAAATGTGGTTCAGTTTTCAAACTACTTTCTGCACAATGGTTCTTTGTACTTCTTGCTTAATTTAATTTTTAGGTAAATATTCTATTTAAGCCATTATAGGCCTTATATATTTGGACATTTATAAATACTGAATCCAATACCTTGTAAGTAACGTATGGTCATGCGATCCCTGAACAACACGTGACTCTTATCAACGGTCACTTAGCATATCGCTAGCAACCGCTTTTTGTGTACCCTAGGCTGCGACGGCGTATGCCAATAAAGCCAACTATTCACTTAACGATTGGACGACAAGTCGGCAAGTATTCAATATAAAAGTCGTGTACAAGTCGGACTCCTTACACTGGAGGTTCTATTCAAATAGATTTAACAAAATAATTTTATATCATAGAGGCGACCCTTACAATTTTTGAACATATCAAACGTTGCTTAACCGCTACTTAAATTTTAATGCTTATTGATATTGATACAGTAGCAGTAGAAATACATCATCTGTAAAAAAATCAACTGCCTAGCTATCACAAGTGACGGAAAAACGAATCTGTGGATCGAGTCTGTGGCTTTAGTGATATGGTTCTATTAGTTATTACCCTTTGTATAAGGAAATCTAAAAGCGACGTTGAACAAAATTATACCCTTAGATGGCATGTCCTTGATTGGCAGAATTTAGACATCAATAGACACTTTAAAAGTATTACTTTACTATGGTTTGAAAAGTCTAATCGTGGCTTCCTTGATTTTGACGGTACATTAATTTTTACGGCATTTTTCTGCTTTAAGTTTACGATGGCGACTGGCGTATAGAAATCAAAATTCTTATAATGTTATTTTACTACATATTCATAAGCCTAAACAATAAACAGAATATTTTCATATTTGTAGAAATAATACGTTTATTATATCAAACGTTGAATTAGAAAGATATTATGATTGTTTTGTTTAGAATAACAATTTTATTGCTAGCACAATAACAACTAAATATTTAAGCGAAAAACGTTCAACATACTTGATTTTTATATTGAAATATTTTGATAAGCAAAAGTTATTGTTTTGTTTCGTTTGTTTTGTTCAATGGTACTTATATCAAACGGATTTTAAATATAATTTAGGAACCCGAATGATAAATATTCTTTACATTTATTGATTGACGACCTCCGTGGTCGAGTGGCGTACGCACCAGTTTCAAGGTGTCGCTAGCTCTGAGGTCCCGGGTTCGATCCCCGGTCGGGTCAATATAAAAATTCAAATTTCTACATTTTCCCTGGTCTGGGTGTTTGTGGTACCTTCGTTGTATCTGAATTCCATAACACAAGTGCTTTAGCAACTTACTTTGGGTTCAGAACAATGTATTATTATTTCATTCATACGATGACGATCGACGACCTCCGTCCGATTTGTATAATTGATCTTATTTACTTTTAATAACAATGAGTGTAACCGAACCTCTGCACGGATAGCCAAGTGTTGTGTTCCGAAGCGAAAGTTATTAAATACTTTAGTGAAGAAAAAAAATATCGGCATTATGGCGTTAAGACAAATAACGCAATATTGTTCTCACTTTTGTCGCATTGTCACTGGCCAGCCTTATTCAGGTTTCGTGACTTCTAGCTTTGTTACGTTGGAATGTCATTTGAAGTATTATCGGTATTCTGGCGAAATGGTTTATTTATTTCTAATGTTTCACCAATAACAGTCGAAAGAAATATTTTAGCATTGCAGTCACGAATACTTTCTTGAACTCATTATGATCCAACAAAATGTAAAGTTTATAACGAGCTATTTATTTAAATTTCGTTTAAAGTTTAGTTATTAAAATCTAAAAGTGTCTTATCAAAGTGAATGTCTAAAAAAAGTAAAGATTCAAATTATGTCTCCGTTTTTAAAAATGTTTAGTTGAAATGCGTTTTTTTTATTATTTTTTTATTAATACAGTGGTAAAATTCAAAAGTTATACGACTAAAATACATATTATAAGCATACATGGTTCACTTATGCGTTACAAAAATCAGTAAAAACAGTAAAGTAACACCAACCAGTAAAAAAGAGTTGAGCGTGAAAACTATCATGACGAAACGTCATAAAAATATTTACGCACTTGTAAATAAATTCGAGTTAATGATATTGTTGTGTGTGGCTTTAACGGGGTGGGTGTTGACGCACAGTACTGTTACACCCTTTAACTTATCTACGTAACGTGACGCGAGGCCAAACGCAACTCAATAAATCAACCTCCAAATATACACATCACGCCGCGCAATACATACTTATAAATCCTCACGAACGATTAGCTCGCACAATTAAAACGAATTAGGTTAATGTGTGGTTCACCAAAACCAGTTTTTTTCTCGTTCGTGTTGCCGCCACGACTTCTGTTTATCAGATGGCATTAATCACAATTTCCACCCCCAATTAAAAGTGCTACTCGGTGAGTTCAAGCAAGAACCCACTTTTATTTGCTGTTTATTTCCTAGTACAGTTTGTTTTGTTGGTTTGTATTACAATGGTTTTTATTGCGATTGTTACGTTGAAACTTTTATATAAAGGCTATAAAGCAATATCTCGTAGCCGCATGGCAAAGTGGTCGGACGTAAAAATGTTTACACATTTCGTCACTAAAGACGACATATCGTTTTGATAAATGTATTGTATGCACATAGCAGCTCGTAGACCAGAAGTCAGGAAACAGACACGGAAACAATGTTATCATAAAAGATAAAAATATTATCTTCAAAAATAAAATGACACTGCTCCCGAACTGATTCTGTTGGTATTTGTCAACACCAGGAAGGCAGTAGTCGAACACCTACGGTCACAAATCATTCTAACACCTGACCGCTCGCTTATCGCGGCCACGACATGAAAAATTACCGTCTCAGAAACGTTACAGTCACAGTTTTTCCTCGTGAGCTCCAAGGGGCGGCGCTGGTCATTAAAACAAATTGTTGACGACAACTGGCGCGCCGAACTTCAACGGCAATACCCAATTGAAGTTACGTAAATAAAATCATACTAATTGATCCAGTTTCTAAAAGTATTTTTTTATTTCCAGCGATATAATTATTAATGAAAAAGTTTTTGTAACTTTGAATTTCGCAATTAAAAACTTGAAAGGAGTTTTGCTTTTTTCATTGCGAGCAACGCTCTCTTGTTTTTTGTAACATTGTTTCAATTAATATGAACAAATTGTGATAGAAGTTAATGAGCACCTACTTTTGAAGAACTTTTTTAAATAAATAATTAACTACTTATTACGTTTCATATATTTATAAATTTTTCATATTTTTTAATTTAATATTTTTTGCTTTACAAAAACTAGTTTTCTTTGCACGACGAGAGTCATTAATGTTGATATGTCTACCAATCTATCTAAAATAAATACCAAAATCGGGATTTTTTAGAGACCCTGAACGTTTTTTTTTCCATAAGTATCAAAAGCTTATTATTTTAAAACTATACATTTATCACTATATAACTATATCTTATATTTATAACTATATCTTTAATTCTATTCCACCAGTTCGTTTTACTATTTATATTGGTCAGTATAAAATGTAGAGGGAGCGTGACGTCACAGATATTTACTTTAAGCTTTGCTCGAGGCAGGATATTACGTTCTCTTTGATCCTAGAAACAGTTTGATCGGTATTGTTCAACAAATTCACTGTTCACATGTTTGCTTAAGTCTTTTCGGTATCGAATTTAAAAGTAAATTCAACGGTTGTTTTCTCTATACGTTTTACTTGTGTTCTTTGGTTTTGGAGGTTGTTAATTCGTCTGTATTTTTTCATGTTTGTTACCTAGTATCGCTTTATCCAATTGTTTTGAATATTTTTTCAATGACCTTGAAATAGGTGTCATTTCAGAATCACCAAGTTTTGCTCAATATTTTACTGTTGTTGAATATAGTTGAGAAATAAAAAGTATTTATATTAGTCGTCAATTGTTTAGTATTCACAATAAAGATTTACTTCGTGACTCAGATTTGTACCCCTACTGCAAAAATAAAAACTATCAAAGAACGTACAGATAAAAATTATAGTATCCGCAAACAGTCAGTAAAGTAATAAACAAAACTTCTAACTTCCAAATGAAATGAAATTAAGACATAAAAGCCGTTGCAATCTGCCTTAAATTTAAGAACCCTATAAATAGTTTCTTGTCTGTCGTTCCGTTCAGTCATAAACTAAGATATGTTAAACGACTGACGACTAACATCGCAAATGAATTTTTCTAGCTCACAAAACATCATTTTAATTTCGACTCTAAGTTTCAAACGATAAAGTTGAGAATGCATGAAAGCATTTTGTATAAAGTTTTTCATATTGTTCAGGCAGAAGACATTGGCGCGGCTCTTTGTTTCACCCATCATAAAGGGGGAAACTTTACAAATCTACGGATTTCTTACGCTTTTAGGGACACATAATATATTTATCTGCCCCTCGACACATTTACAATAGCTCAAGTTTGACGCCCGAGGATTTGTTGCGAGTGAATATTGCTGTTCATGTAATATTAAGACAGGTTACCCCCTCACAAATTAAAAGTTGAAGTAAAAGTTTTTGTAAAGTACGCAGATAAAAAGAAAAATAAAACTGATTATTTTTATTCGTCTCTTTAGAGTATTCTGTTTTTGCCTCAGCCCGTTAGTGTGGTACAAATGGTGCGCAACCTTGGTCTTAGGGTTCTGTGAGCAATGGGTAAAAACGGACCCCTTTTATAAAGGTTTTGATGTCTGTACGTCTGCACAAGCAGTCGTAACTAGCTTGTGAACCGTGACAGCTAGAAAGTTGTCCTTTTTACCGATTAATTATTTTTATGCTGATAATTTACAATGACGTTAAGCAACTCTTGTTGCGGTCATAAATATGAAGGTTGAATATTTTTTGTTCTAACCTTTTGCCGTATGACAACACAACCGTTATTGTTATTAAAAAACTTAACTAAAAGATTTTCATACAGAATGATTTTATTCGCCATCATTTTAAAGAGATTTTTGTTCAGTACCATCGAAGTCTACGAGGATGGTAATGTTGGTAACGACAGTAAAAACTTAAAAAACCTAAATAAAGAATTACTTAATTAAAATTCACACAAGATCGCAACAATGTAATAAAGACTACTGCAATTACATTGCCTGTTAATTTCCGTGGTGCAGCGTCAAAATTTTACAGCACTAGTATCATGTGGGGGAACCGACGGCGCCTAGAAATGAACTCATAACACTTTTATGAGCGTGGCTGCGTTCACACTAGGATCCCCGTTCAAAGATATGATGGCTATTAAAAACGCCCGGCGTTCGCCCGCAATCAGACACTTTATGTCACTGTCATCTTAATTAAAATCTTGTATTTACTATTGCATTCTGTTTTTATTGGAACGGTTTCTGGTCGGTAGTTTAGATATAGGTAATTATATTTTTAATATGTCACCGTTAGAAACGTACCAGCTAATAAGAAATTAAGCTTTGCTGCCTCCCTTGGAACTGCATTGGCACATGGAAAGGCACTCGAGTTGTCTGGGAGATGTCATGCGGTGTTCCACAAGGTTCGGTTTTGGGGCCCACTCTGCGGAACATAGGATATGAGTGGGTGCAGCGTAGCAGTCGCATCCTTAAAGACACCCGTACTCGGGCTAAGCATACACTAATTGTAATTAATTTGCAGTTTGATCGAACAGTTACTGCACCTGACTTACAAATACAATTGACATTCAAAATTATGTGTAAGTATAAAAGATTATGTTTGGGTTATAAGTTCCTTATAATAATATATTAATAATATAATGACTACAAGGACGAAATTGTGGGCAACAGCTAGTATATAATACTTATCTTTCACCTTCTGTAATATTCAGTCATATACTAATTATTTTTACTCATACATTAACTTTAACCTGTTAAACACCTGGGTGGTTAGTTTATCTGTTAACCTATAAAGTATTCCGTATCGGGACAAAGCATTTACACACGTGAACAAAGTCCATTGTTATCTGTCACTACTAAATCCAAAAGGTACTTAAAGTCTCATTACTTTATCTTAGAAACCAAACAACAAAACTGACCATTCCGTTTAGCAGTAGTTTGTTGTCCTATAGAGGAATGGTAGATACTTTTTTGACCTAAGAAGTGATGTAACAATATTATACAGTTTGGATTGATACATCTTAAAATCTTTCGTCATATCCGATTATTAAAGAATATAAAAATCTGAACCTGATATAAAATTTCAAAAATAATAATTAAATGATATCGCTTAAAAATCTCCAAATGTGATATGAACTTTAATGACCATGAAACTTAATAGAGGTCGTTTTATTAACCCTTGATTTACCTAGCTGCAGATTTTTAATAGTATTTTTATAGAGATTTCCATGTTTTCCCACGGTAACATAGAACGTGCTTTTTCCGCCTACGTAACACAATAAATCGATACACCGCTGCGTTAACGCGGCTAATAACAGTTTGTTCTCGTTTGACGCTCATTTAAAGGTAAACAAGCGTCTAAACAGCCAATATGGAAGTAGTGATGTAACATTAGCTGGTTATAACCCCCTTATGAAGTTAACAATGCATTTGTTTAGGATTTTAATAGGAGTAATTGTTTGTTTCTGTGTAAGGGAATTTAATTTTGAAACAGTTTATTGTGATTGGTTAGGCTGTTTTAGGGCTTGAATAAATTCAGGTAAATGTATGTTTTGTTTACATGTAGGTACGTATATAAGCTTTTGTAAACAACATAAGTAAGTTTTTGTTATAGGTATTTGTATGTTGCTGTACTACATACAAATAGTTACACAATTGACATTAATAAATGCCAATAACAAGGTTCCACAAGTAGTTTAAAAAGAAAAAAGGTATAATAACTGAGTGAGTAAAAAATTGAAAATAGCTTAGTCAGGACAGTATGGTTGTTGCGTATCAGTTTAAAAACTAGTCGGTAGCTAGGTACGTTAGCAAAACCATATGCATATAATTACACATTTTTAATAGCAACATCTATTACAAAAATCCATACTTAGACAGAACGATCCATTAATATTTCAAGATCACACTCTTGGTTACTATTTCCTTTCAGACCTAAAAATATAATGAACACATTATGTAGGCAGTACATCGGAAGCACGTTCATAATTAGGAGTTTCGAAGAATAAAAGAGACAGGAAAAAGGACAATTTCGACATGTGTAGTTGATTTCAAACGGGGCGTAAACGTGGTAGATTAAACACAGTCGACTATATTACCCGGTATTGCTTTCATAGCTAAAAAAAAAACACAATTTCCAAGTTCCTTTGTGTGGCCGGGGAACTAATTATGTTTTTGCTGTATAGTTTTGTCGATTCTGAAGGTAGTTGTTTTAAATTATAAGACGTTCTGAATTCGGAAAATTGCGTTGGTATATTTAAGGAAATGGTTTGATGAATCGTGACCAGAATTAGGCATAGATTTTTTATACTGTTAAACATGAGTCTTTTTTCATTTTTTTCTTACCCTCAAAATGGCTGTACTATTCAGCTTAGATTGCTTTACGATACTCTTAACGACGATCAGTTGCTCAAAAGGAAGAAGAATATCTACACTATTCAGTGTTTCCCTCCTGAAATATAATATTCGACTGAGGGTTAAACATAAAAAATATCTTTTCCAGTAAATCATGACACACTTCACAGAAAATAAAACATGAATATTTCCCCAAAAGCTTTTCTTATAACAACCTTCACGTACATTAAAAGGAAAAGTCGTCAGAAACAAGACACCTCTATCTCTTTAACCCTCTGTACGTTAGGGGACAAAATTTCGTCAATCAAGGGATTTACCTTACACTTGAAGCTGACAACGTTCTTGAGTTACAAACTGGTGGGCTTAGCAACACGAGACGATTGCACTGAGCCTGTTGACATCCATAAGCGAGGTTTTTTGATCGAGAATGTCGGATATTAAGTGAGGGAAAATATTTGATTGTTGACAAAAACATACGTATACAATGGAACATTATAACAAAATACAAAATGATTTTGATTATGTTCCGAAATAAAATTGAAAATTAAATTAGGCAAACTATTAGCAACAATAGTTAAAATGGAAGTGCGTGTTTATGACAATCTAAGACTTAGTTTCATTAGTTTCGTTCCAAACTCTTACTCAATAATAATAATTATCTAACTTAATAATTCTGAGACAAATGTTTGAATAGACACGGTATCGACATAATTTTTCTCTTCTATGAAATGAGAAAAATATACTATTGACATAATTAGTGATTAATAAGAAGAAGAGCGCCCACTAATACCAGAAATAATACGCGTAGGTAACATGTAACATCGCCCACCGCCAGATTGGGTCCGATCCCTCCAGCCCGTATATTCACGCCATCGATCGTGGGCGATTGCCAGTATTTTGTGCAGTTAATTATCCGGAGCGCTTGCGGGTTAATCCGGGAAGTCACGTGACATGCACGTGCTAGCTTTAAAGGGACGTATTCTTGACCCGATCGGTACCTCGGCCGAGGAAAACTTTGTAGGAGTAAGTGCATTTTACTGATAATGATCCAATTAGGAGTTTAAGTGGTACGTTTGTTTTATGTGGTTTGTGATTAGTTATCTGCCTGTGGGTACGTAATTCTTTGCTTTATCGTCGTCTCCCTATGATTACTGAGTCAGTACTGGGTAAACACATTTTTATGTTTCAAAGTAAATTAAGTAACCGAAAAGTTTTGATAATATTTTAGAATATTAAAATTTTAAGTTATTTAGGAAATCATATAATAGAACTAAAGTTAATATCAAGCCAAAATCGATGAAGACAAACAAAAAAATTTAATGTTTTGAAAACATAAATATAGGTATTTAAAAAAAGTATCCTGACTCAAAAAGTTGCAAATATAAAACGGCATGGCTTCCAGAATATTCCCCATCATCCCTCTGACGTAAAAGGATTAAATGTTATAAATAAAATATTTATAAAGGGCTCCTTTAGTCAATCAGTAACGGGATTAAAAATTAATAATCAAGCTGTCAATACTTGAGTGGGTTTCATTCATTATAATAAATTAAGAAGAACATACAAAATGAGTGGAGTTAATGAGAAAGATTAACACCAAACGTCACGTATTTAAATAAATTGGTAAGTGGTGGCAAAACTTTCATACTTTCATATTTCGATGCAAAATAATAAAATGAGCATCCATTCATCAGAAAAAGCTACATACGAATTAAAGAGCGAAATAGATGAAAGAACGAACTCTTTCGAAAGCTTATTCAGAATACAAAAAACTCGAATATGAAAGGAACTCACAATAATATCAGCAACTTGTTTCATATACCTTTGTATGGTACCTGTACTTCATAACTCCATTTTTTGAATAGCCACTTCGGATCCCCTGCATGGAACCCTCGGAGGCATTGTAATGCAATTGGCCCTTAAACAAAGATTTTGAACGCGAAGTGGCCGGTTCAAAGATTATGTAGGGTCCCTCAGGGTGCTTTCATATCTCCCTAAAATCACGAAGGCATAATTTAAAGTATAAACATATTAGTGAAGGGCAAACGACTGCTGCAGGCAAAATTCTAACGATGGTAATATTGGTTCATCTTTGCCGAGGAATGCGGTAGTAAACTGTGTGAAGTGGAATATGGAAAATATTTCATTGAAGATCATTCTCTTCGTTCTTTTCAGTACAGTTTTGTTGGTTTATTTCTTAGATTTTTGATTTCTATTAGCAAAAAATACAAAAAGGTATAAAAAAGCATAATCTAAATAAATAAGCAATTAACCCTGTAACACTACATTGACCCTAACCAATTAGTAAAACAATAACAATAAACGAATCGATAAAACAATGAAAGGTAATCACAGAACTTCGTCAGAACTTCCTAAACAGACGTGTTCACTCGACTAAGCTCAGCAAATGACTGAGAGTAAATAAGCAAAGATATAGAAAAGTATAATGACTTCAGTCTTAACGGCTTTATTTCAACTTTGGCTGTGGGAGCGCCATCTCGCGGCCAATTTCCTTACCCAGTACGTCGGATATTATTTTAATGCGTAACTCGGAGGAAATTTCAACGGAATGGTTATGGTAGCAGTTACGCTTGGAGTTGTGGACCACCAATTACTTGA
The DNA here is from genome assembly GCF_003590095.1 of Trichoplusia ni. NCBI lineage: Eukaryota > Metazoa > Arthropoda > Insecta > Lepidoptera > Noctuidae > Trichoplusia > Trichoplusia ni. The sequence goes on from NC_039487.1 coordinate 4,255,712, forward strand.
ATGGGACCTAGACTGCATTCTTAGTTTCATTTTGTTTCTGAACTATGGAATATACCAAGTTATTTGCAAACAAGTTTCTAATCTTCAGAAGTGTTTGTTTATATTCCAGGTTTAATGAAGCCTCGTTTTATTTGAACTGTTATCTTTGCTCTACTCGCTTTCATTTATTCTTTAAACTTAACAACTATTATATATACAAAGGTTGGGAATCCTAGGAACTCTACTTCCTAAAACTTTGAGAACAATACAGCTTCCTGTAAAAACAGATTTGAGTTAGCTGAAACACAAACAGATGTTTCAAATATAAACAATCTTTTAACATAAGCGATCTCGTTTCATAATGCTAACAGAGGTTTAAAGGAAATGAAGTTGTGCTATTCGATAATTATGCCTTTAATTCTGATACAGAAGTTGAATATGGTAATTTAATACTTCACTCTTTTACTAGCAGTTTTGAGGTATCAACTAATAAAGTATTTTTTTGCTGTTATATTAATATCGCGTCGCGTATGGATCCTGGTATATGGTCCAGGAAGAGGATGAAAAGATTTGGACGCAAACCGCGGGGGCTGTTTGAAGGTGGTGAGATCAAAATTTTATTTTACAGAAGATTTTGGGGGATCCCTTGTCGAATCGGTCTTTGAAAACAAATACTTCATAATCGTACGCTATGAAAAGCATTAATGGTTTATAGTACACTAGGTTCTATGATTCTCTAGTTGGTACAACTTATTGTAAATTATTTGTAACTTATACGAAAACGAGTATAACGAAATCTCACGGAATTCTGACGAAATAATTATTATTTTAAAGTAAGTAGGTAATACCTTTTAAAGGTTTTTTCTAGGAAATCTCAAAGTAATCAAGACTCAAAGCAAATAAAATTAATGGATCGGACTAGACTATCCGTTGCATTCAATAGCACTTGCATTAAAAATCTCATTTCTTTAAAAGGCGTTACGTTCATTTCGTATTTCTCCTATCATGTAGATGGAATCTCAAGTATGTGGATACACACTCATCGCATCGTCGAGGGCTGATCGAGTTTCCATTTCTAGAAGGCTGTTGCATTCAGAGCTCCTATTACGAAAGCTCATCTGGTAAATGCAGTATGGGCATTGCTCGGCACTGGAGGGCGGTATGGTCGCTTAAGTATTGTTGATATTCTAAACCGCCCCAGAACGACGCTGCCCTATGTCGCAACCGCACAGTGTCGCGTGCGTTCGCCTGATTGCAAGCATTGCTAACGTGCGGCCTACGAATGACGAATAATGTTAAGAAAGAAAGCGACGCGAATGTTTATTCAGTTTTAAAATTCATTCACCCTTTTCGAAAGAATCTTCGATTTTTTTATTATGGATAATTCATAACCTTACCATAAAAAAAATATATTAGTTACAATATGCGTTCCATTTTGTAACTAAAATAAAACATGAATGTTATATTTCCTAAGAACCCTTATCTAATGTTGTGTATTTCTATATAATGTTTGTACCACAGATCATAAATAAATACTTATGAAATACTCAGATTGATATTGTATTGTGTTTTGGAAACATTTGCTAAGTTGGGTAAGTTTCTACTTTCAAGCTTTGACTAAACGGATGGCCCAGTGGCTGAGGTCAACACGCAAAACCCGCTGAGCGTGATGAGTTGCAGGTTGGATCCTCGCGTAGGACAAGGGTTTGTGTTATCATCCACTGGTTGTCCTGAGTCCAGGTGTCTTTAATCCATGCGGGCGTAGTTTATAAAAAAAATAGAAAATAAAGAGTGCATCTAGGTTAGTTATCTTTACTCTACAAAAATAAAACATTTAAATGAATATATTTATTTCTGTGCTACTTTTCAGTAAGGTCGACTATGAAATGTAGTATAAAGATCATTTAAAAAGTAAAATTCCATTTTTTTGTAATTCATCTCAATCTTTTTATTTTATGCACAATTAAAATATCAACATCCCCATTCGTCGTATACAGCCGGCAACTTCATGGAAGTCGTTCGCAGTTGGCGAAGCGTTAAATGCTACATTTTCCTCGGCCATTTGCAATTCGATATTCAGCTAAGCTTCGCGGGATTGAACTCTGTGGATTGCATGTCTACTCACATTTGATATTGTAATAATATTCATCCCTTTTAAGTATAAACTGGATCAAGAATAAACTCTACCCACTCGCGGTTGAGATTAAGTGATCAGTATCTAGGAATAATATTATTAAGTTCTGTTGTTGGTGGGAGTTCTGTTTTGTATAGAGTTAGATGCTTAGATCAACATTACGTTGCATGTGTTTGCTTAGTGTTTCCGTTGAATTAAAGTTAATGGAAACTCATGCAAAAATACTTTTTATTTCCTTTTTGTAAAGCGCTTAAGAGAATATTTAAGTTACTTAATATTCAAGTTACTTTTTAACATAAAGGTCGTAAAATCAAGGAACATCCATGGCGTGGCCGTGGTGCTTGAACGTATACCACGCGTGTAGTTCAGCTGCTGAAATAAATGAATAGAACACACACACAAACAAATTCACTAGTTTTCCTTTGACCTTACACAATTCAACAATAAGTAATCTCGTACAAACACGGTGATCGCATTTCCCGTGCATTTTTATACTTAGTCCACCGCACACAGGCTCCTTGAGTTATCTCCTGCTACTAGACAATCATGGCAGCGTGGGTGCCGCCCGTGGCACCTTTTGTTGCCCCGCAACTTATTGCTACAGAAATCCACACACCTACGATCCCCCATTATGTTCCTACAATAAAATCTTCATCATTCTCTGTCCGAACAAACGAATGGCAGTAACAAATTGGTCATTCTTCACTGCGTTAAACGCCCACTACTTAAATACGAGTGTATGCATTTTAATGCGTTTAATGGTTTAGCACTACTGTATGCAATGGGATTATGCTTGGATGCAAGACGTTTCTAGGCAAGATAAACAGTGGAGGCGTTCGCTGAGATTAGTGCTAAGAGTTTGTGCGTCTTGTATAGTCGAGATTTCCGTTTGTGCATAACCTAAATGTTTAAGTACCCAGTGTTTTTATTATGAGTCACGCTTGCTAACTATGGCAACAAAGGATTTAAGATAAGATGAAGTAGGGTTTTTTTCCAAGTGACGTCACATCTTGTTAATACAAAATTAGTCATGTTAGACAAAGCTATTCTTAAAATTTTAATGAAGTCAGAACTCTGAAAATATTTTCGCTATTCACAAAAGTAAATAAAGCAGGTTTTTCATTTGAGGTTAATGTTCACAATTCCACATCTTGATACACAATTCAAGCCACATTTTAATTTTCCCAACTTACAAAGTGGGAGCTTGCATTGTGGTGGCATGTCTTAGACGGCACAAGTCTTAATCTCGCCGGAGCACGTTGCGACTGCCCTAATGATATCTCAAGATGCGCTTAAGAGCCCATACATAACACTCTATGAGACGTTTTTAAAATTTAAGCCAACGTTAATGCATTCTACCCCGTTTACTGTTTATATTTATTCAAATTTGTAGGCGAGTTCACAATGCAGTCTTTCTCCTTTGTGACGCTTCAGTATTAGCATAATACGAGGTGTATTCTATGGACAAAGTAACTGGTATAAAATAAAATTTTACGGTATACCCTTATATTGAAAAGGGTCGTGTTAGCCACAATAAAATGTCCATGTTTTGTGCCTTATGGGAACTGAATATTTTACGTCCATTGACGGGATTGTTTTGACGAAGTTTTGTTGGTCTGAGTTGGTTGTTTCTGCTTCGAGATGAGTTCTACGGATTGCTATTCTTTCTGGTAGAGTTTTAATATCAAACTTTGTTGGTTTATATTTACTTTAGACTGACTTTTTATCGCGTGATAATATTCGTTTCCGGAGTTTGATTCTCTAGAAATTTTGTGTTTAATTTAAGTTACGATTATAATTTAAGACATCCAGCAATGAAAAATTTCTATATTAATAAATTAAGCAATTAAAAAAAAACTGCTAAACTCAACACTTCCAAAACGAGCACAACTTTTATTATTTTGATTTAATTTCATGTCATGTCATAGACCTATTAAGTACAGTTTTAGAGTCATATCAAAAAATCGGGAAACCCCTAATTTAATGAACTTATAAAACGATTTCCCATTTATCCGCTTTAAAATTAAAGAAATAACTGAACAAAAAAATTAATAATCGATTCACAAAGTTTGAGTAACGATAAATTTCGTAATAAACTGTGCTTCGCTTTACTCTAAATACTTTATTTTGAACGCCGCTCCCGGGCATTGCTCCATTATTGAAACGAATTGTTTTCTGAAGTTTTAATATTAAAAGGCTGCGTTATTGGACTTTCCTACTTGCTTTTTTCTATTATTGCTTATAAAATTTCTATGACGCTGAAAGTATGGAATTTTGCTTTTAATCTGTTTCGATAATTTGTATTATTTTATATAGCATAACAAACCAATTTAGTCGTCTATTTTATAAACACTTAATCAAATAGTTTTTTGATAAAGCTTTGTATTTTATGGCATCGAAGTTTAAATATTTAAGAAACATTTACATTCAGCTAAACGTTTTCAAAACGTTCGTTGATGATTTAAAAAGGGTCTTACAAGTTAAGTAGCTTCCTTTTAAGTAACGATCTTCCATCAAATGTAATTACTTAATCGTCCCTTTATTCAAACCCTCTAAGAGTTGAGGTCCATGTCTACATCTCATGTATATATTACATCTCATGTGTATACATTTTAAAGATGCACGGTGCATTTATTTAACATTTTCAAAAGGTTTTCGTGCTTAAAATAAAATGGACCCTTGGATTTATATGTAAACAGTTAAAAGTACTCAAGACGAAGAAAATGTATATCTAATCAAAGCCTCTTCGAGTCCTTTTCATAGAAACTTGAATCAAGAGGATGAATGGCGATGAATGCTAATTCACATGAAAGCTTTAATTTGTATCTAATTACATTTTACAACCTTTCTACTTATTTCGAATATTCGAGTTCGTTTTTGAGTTCAATCACATTTTATGTTTTTGAACGACTGAGATTTATAGATAAGTTGGATGTTTCGTATTTAATACTTGAAACTTGTGAGTGTGTTTGTATTCAAGATGAATAAGTTCAGTTATCTTATCAAACAATTTTGGACTTAAAACGTAAGTAGGTACTTTAAAAATCATTTTCGAGTGCTCATAGTCATCAAATCAACAGAAGTACATTCGAAAAAAAACATTAGTATCTAAAAAAATTATGCTGAGTATTTACTCATACTTAACCCTAAATCAAACAATCAATCAACTCAACACATCGTGGTCCACCATAGACAACTGCTGGGCACCACAACACCCTTCCGCCTTTCGCTTAACATTAAAATACCAACATAATTTCCCAAGCACAACAAACGGCAATTTAAATCATAATGACCAGCAGCATTATGCTTAAAAATAACGTCTAAACAGTAGCCATTGTCAAAGGCGACCAGTTTTGTTCCTTCGCACTAAAATTAAACGTCAATCGCTATGTCAGAAGCAGCGTAGTCGTAGTTTGTTATTTCAATTATCGACAACACCCTACTTTGGCTGGTATTTTTCTGAAACATGCGTTCCTTTTGTCGGGAAAATGTTTAATTTTACCACCCGCTGTTTGAATATTTTGCGGTCAATTTTGTACTAAGTATGTAAATATTTGCTTCATTGAAAAGGCCAACAATGTTGAGGTGTTAATGATGTTCCTAATCTTTATAATTTTAAGGAAAGGTCAAAAGAATTAAAACAAAAAAATATCTAGTTTTTCTTCAATTTTCAATCAATTGAGTTTGTATATTTCAATTAAAATACTTGTGCAAAGAAAATTTCTTTTATAACAAACCGTTACTTTTAGTGTTATGTGCTCGAGAAATTGTAGCACTCTTTACTAATGTTCCAATACACATTATCGGCACTACGCTGTATTTAAAAAACGAAAAAGGAAATTTTCTATTTCCTCTCAAATCGTTTAAGAAAAATCATTTCCAGCGAACCACAAAACGTAAACCGGTTCAAATTATATCCGACAACACGGATCAATCGATAACTAGTTTCTTCGATTTAACGGGATATGCAAAATGGGATGACAAAAGTTTGTTTCGTTCAGCTAGCCAGTGGCCCGAAGTCCCGATACGGTTTGACAATGCACATGCAAATTAACCAACAGCAAAGAGCATTTCTGTGCGCAAAGTTTAATGGCACGGCGTGCGCTTAAGTTCCGCGATCCTCGCAGCAATTATTTTGCTACCGGTACTATTCCTGTTTACTCGCTTTCCCTATTTTGATCACAATGCGCTACGTGTGCGAACTTGGATAGTATTCCTTTACTTTTCCTGAATTGGGATGACGATTTTTATAATGTGGGAAAATAATGGGATGCAGCGGTTTGCTTTTGTTGTTAATTTTTGTATTGAATTTATTTTGCTCAATTGCCCTTAAACGTAGTTTTGCGCGATTGAAAATAGTCTTTAAAATATTTTAGTAACAAAATCTTGGAAGTTAGCCTGACCGAAACCTTTGACTGCAACATCGAAGACTAGAATAGAATGGAATGCCCGTATGTTGATTACGATCCTTTATTAATATAAAATAATTAAGTTACATCATAAGTAAAATTGTTCTTTTTTTCAAACATAAACCTTGATTCAAGTAAGAAGAACTGAAAAATTTCCAAAATTATACATCTGAAATTCTTTCCTTAATCATTAATTAAACATGGAGGTCCTTATTAATTTCCTGTTATCAATTTTCAATAAAGAACACAGGAATATAGGAATGAATACTTTTAAACAAAGTAGGTAATCTTAAAAATCCAATATTGTGAAAATTAAGTTTTTAATTAATTTTCTTTCAGTATTCGCAGCTTAGTTCCTTTCGTTGCCCGAGGCGTCTGTTCCGGATACACCAACAATATTGAATTTTATAATATCTTTGTATCCCGAATATTGGTTTCAATTTTTTTTTCGATGTAGGAAGAAAAATGATTTACTTATATTTTTCGGGTTCATTTTCTAAAGTAAGTGTAAAGTCTGTCAGAAAACTTGTTTGTTATATTAATATTGCTATGCAACATATGATTTTATGCAGCTGTTTCCATGGACTCCGATGGTTATGCAACTAAAGTAGTCAATTGTCGTTAGGCTGCGATAAACCAAGATGGTTGAAATTTTCAGATGAAGTATTGTATTAATGATGCCGCTATTAAAAAACGTTGCAAAATAAAATTCAAGATGAAGGAACTAAAATTGGTTTTTATCTAGCATATTTGTACGAACCCCTTTGTAACTCCGACTCCGACCAGATTTTTGTTTAGATATTTATAAGACTTTTTTGTCATAGGAATATTGTTCTTAAAATCCACAGTACCTGCATAATAGATTGGCGTATTGGCAATGGCGTATTGGCGTGTTGGCCCCTAATGCTACCCAACTATCCATGTCGTCAAAGCAAACAGTCAAGCGTAAGTATATCACGCTCTAGTCCACAGGGAATAGCATCGTGATGGTGAGATAATATTATTATGATGATTATAATACCAATCCTCTTGTATTAAGTTCGTTATGAAGTTGTTCTATTTGCTTATATGGCTAAAGCATTTTATGTCGGTCAGACAAACCTATGCCGTCGAATGCTACTTAACTTTCTCATACGGAAAAACTAGTCAAATGTATAGCGATGACATTAGTTTTCCATAAATCAAGTGCCTTATCATATATGACAATTCCATTCATTTGAATGACTCAGCGTTATTTCTTGTAAAAATGACACTAGTCGAGGTTAACCTTTTATTTAATCAATGAAAATACTGTGGTGTAAGTATTTCAATTAAATCATTTTACAATGCTTGACCACAGTGTATTATGTCAGATGTCACACACATAAATAACACGTCCAGTCCCTCAAAACCCAACAAGCATATGACTGTCGAATAATGGCGCAATAAAGCCATTAAATAAAACTTTTCAAATTGAAACGCATAGTATTATGCGGTTACTTGACAGCTTCAATAAATACCTGCCCCTTTGGAGAGGAAGTGTGCTAAATTACATTATTGTTCTGTAATATATTGTAATGAAATGCGTCTGTATGCTCGGGATTAGTGGAGCGAGAAATTGGTTAATCAGTCATCTGTGTAATGGCGATGATTAGCCGATACCGATATGAAATCGACGGTGAAATTTTTGGTGCATTCAATGACATTAGTAGGGGTAGCAACGTAAGTTTTATTTCGCTTAAGTGAAACTGGAGCCTTTTAGATTTTTTTTATTAAAAATATTAAATTAATATGATTATTTAGGTATGCTAATAAATGATATCAAAAAGGTTATTTGTTACTCAATTCTGGCAAATTTTTTTTCTAATAAATTAAGGTTATTGAAAACTAGACTTTATTGTAAAAAAAAACTTTTTCCGTACTATGTCAGTAGTCGATAAATTACCCCAACGTAAACACAAACAATGCATTTTTTGCTACAGTAACGTATTCCCTTGAATATTTCGAGTGGATTTATTAACAGAACCCTTCACACATTCGAGTTTCATGAGCCGTAAATTTGCCAACAAATGGCCCTTGAAAATTTTGCGCTGTCAGAGAAATGAAGGAAAACAGAATCATTGACCACCCTAAGAGATATATTGTCCAAAGTCGCAAGTCACGATGATAATAAATATCCAGTAATATACATTACATTATCCTGGTGGTATTTTAGGTCATAGAATTTAGTATTTATCACAGTTTTGAGCAAAAGTTGTATCGCCGTTGCGTTGGTGAGAATGAATGGCTAGGTTATTTCTAAAAAAGGAATAAAAAACTATATAAAATTTCTTTATTGGTGCTTTTGACTTACGATGTCAAGTCTAAAAAAGTCTTGCTTGCGTTGTTAAAAAAAAATATTATCTCGGTTGCTATTATTTTTACATCTATAAAAAATAGAACGTCAAAATGTAATACTTTCTAGACATGACTGTTAATATGATTAATGATAGCAGAACGCGGTTTGCATCAATTATACGATTTTCTATTCGATTGTTTTCTGAATGAGTGAACACCGTTTTAATATCGAAATGGTCTCGATTTATTACTCACGTGATGTGCAGAGTACATGTTTGCTATTAATATCGTTTGTTGTTAATAGGGTGAATAATTTTGATCGTTCTATTCTAGTAGCGATAGCAAATGTGTGTAACAGTCATGTCAACATCTGGTCTTAAAAAACAACGATTTCTTATAGTAAGTCGTGACAATAACTGACTAGTTTCGAATTTCAACGAATCTAAAAAAAAACACGACCAAAATCTAATCAAAAAAAGAAAAGACAGATGACGCTACTACGTTCTCTATCAAAGTAACCTAAAAAGTATAAAAGTCATTTTTGTCAGCGATCATAGCCATTAAACATAAATAAAATATTAATGACAGTAATAAAACAAGCACCTACACATTTAACCGTAGCAACTAATCGTAATTTAACAACTCTTAATTTTTCCCTATCAAATATCTACGTCCATTTCCACACACATACAAATTGATTTCAGGTTTCCAATCGACTGAAAGCTGTTTACAATCACGCAACCAGGTAAGTCGGCTCGTTTGCTCTAAATAAAAGGCGACCGACGGTGCGTCGAACAGGCGAATCCAGGGGGCCTACCACCGCATCCTAAAACAAGACTTTTGGAGTTGTGAAGCGAGAAAGCAGTACACAGCGTAGAGCGGCGTCCTGCTTTCACAACTGAAGTATATTTTATTTTTTGTTTAAGAGATGGTGATAGTCCCCCAGTGAGTGGTCAGCCATGATTACCATTCACGGTAATCATGCTTGCGGCTTACTACTGGTACTTCGTCTCTTAAACAACATTAATTTGGTACGGTTGGTAAAATTAATGTGGTGCGTTTTAAATTCAAAAATGCAATGCAAGGTATAATTTTTGCCCTTTTTTCTTGTGGACGTGCAACTACGTGCATCGTGTTTTTGTTCTTATAATGTAATGTGTTGAAATTTCCCTTTAGTTATTGTGCCTTATTACTGTGTTTGGAGACCAATATAAAACAAGATTGTAGAGCTTAGCTGCGAATAAATACTTTCTTTCTTTCTTTCTAGGTTGAAGCTGAACTCCGAATAAGCATTCATTATCCCGTTTGCAAATAAAGTATAACAATTATACGTAAACTTTAATACATCATTTAATTTTTAATCTTAAAAAGGATGAGCCACACAATAAGAGTGGCGGATGGATGTCGCAGCCGTGGTCTTCCTTGGAAGCTTTGGTTAGATGATTTATACGCATACCGAGTGGACTGGATCCAAGTAGCCCTGCATCGTGGAAGGATCTGTGGCAGGGTTTTGTACAGTATGAATCTCTTACTCTGCGAATGAACTAAACTAGGACCAAAACAAAAAATCTCTTTAGCAAATCCGTGTAAAACTGTAGCGGTTTTTAATTTGCATTCGAGTCATACAACATTTAATATTCAAAGCGACGCCTTTAAGTGAATCGAAACAGGAACTTTCAATTGCAAAAACATTCCCCCACTAAGTGAAGTACTCGGAATTAGCGGATTTATTCATTCTTTTATGCTTTTATTATTTTATCTCAGGATGCTCGATTTTCTTCATCTTGTTATGCTAATCTTGGTACGTGTTGTCAACTAAGTTCTTTCAAGCTGTTTAAACGAGGTAAAGCCGAACTAGCAGTTGGAAATAAAATAGTCGATAAATAAGTTGCAAGCTCTTAGTTTAGAAACAAACTCGCCGACTTTAATGTTACGTAGAGTATTCAAGATTTGAAAGACTTTATAGTGCTGAGAACTTTATGGAAAGATTTTCTCTGCACGGATGCCGACTGGTAGAGGTGGTTAAAAAAATATAGCAAGCCGTACCATGATTAGGGTACATGGCCAATGGCCTAATTAGACATGCATAAATAATCTAGTGCGGTTATATAGAGCACTAAGTATACAAAGTCCGGGTCGCTTAATTAACGTGAATTCTCTTTGAGTCTGTGACGAAAAATTTTCCTCCATTTTGTGTGTTGATTCAACCATACGTTGAATCAAAAAACGATGAGAAAGGTCCAAGTAATGAGAGAAAATAGCTGAAATCTCATTTCGTGTGTCATTGAGACCTAACATTGTCCAATAATCTTATTAACAGAGGGTCTGTGTCACAAAGTATAACTTTCCGACCCCTTTAGGGATTTGCGAGACTTTTTGGGGTCCTAATCCGGAGTCACGTTCTTTCAACTCATTTGAACAATCGATAAAACTTCTCAATTACGGATGTATGCCTAACAGGGTTCCTATTGCGTTTCACGCTTGCGCATGCAAATTGAAGAGCGATAGCGAACTATTATTTGCTTGCAAAGTTAAATAGCTTTTGCCGGTCTTTCTCTAGAAAAACCAGTAAGAGTTTAATCCCAAATCGAACTGGAAACTGACTGAACTTTCGACGAGCTGTTGTTTTAGAGAATGCTTTTTTCCTGTCGACGAATGTTAACTTTATATCGCTGGCGACTGTATAAATGCTTAGTTGTGAATATTTCTAGGATAATTTATATTCTGCTTTATTAAAATATGTTTGACTCTGCAATACAGCGCTCCAAAATTAAAGACAATCATTGTGAATGGCCAAGTGCTATCTGTCAGACGTTCGATCCAGCTTTGGTGTGATCCAGGATTTTTTGTTCTGACTGTAACTTGAATGTTTGTGGAACCCCCTGCGATATAAAGATAAAAATTTTAGTGCAGTACGTTAGTAGAAGAGATGTTTTTAAGAAAAGTTATAATTATAAGCATATGGTAATTTACTATCGATAAGTATGTCTTTGAATACTCTGAACGCTTGGAAAAGAGTTTTTACTACACTCCAATATTTTAACAGCGTCATCAAATAGTATGTGTACTATATAAGTATGGAGGGTAATATCACATAAAAAAATACGACTCCTATCTACACCTTTGATAAGTAGCATTATGATGCAACCCTCAATCTACACGTCTATAAAAAGAAGGTTACTAGCACACGTAATGCACTCATGAAAAACTAAGAGCTTTTTCACGTCGATAGCCTTTCAGCAGGAAACTATCCATCATCAATACATAAAGTTGTTTCATAGCTGTGTGACGTCATTCCACGTATACCTAAGTGCAAGTTGCAAGGCGATAAAGTAAATAGGTTACGGTTACGTCATAAGTGTCTTGTAGGTGGTTTGACTTTTTTATTTTCTTAAATAAAGTTTTATTTCTTTTGGGTAATGTAGGTTAGAAGAGCAAGGACAGAATAATGCTGTTTTTTTTTTGTAAAATGCTGACGTTATATAGTTTAGGCTTGAGCGAGTCACTATTTGTGACACATTATCATGAAGAAAAACCAAATAAAAAAATACCTACAAGAAAACCATAAACCAATGATTTTCTTGCAGGAATAATGACGGGAATAAAATCACAAAAATGTATTTTTTAACAAGGGCAACTTAGAAAAAAGCAAAAATATTCTTACGAAATTGAAAACCCAAAGCTAGAAGGTCCAACTCCCTAACATATTTTTTATTCCTTAGCCCTGTCTAGTATATTATTACCATCTTGCAAGCTGTTATCGATATGCAGTCAATATTTCTAAACAACACTTCATAGCTAATTATATCCAATAACCAAAAACCGAACACAATAAATTCGAAGCTTATTAAAATCACTTAATTACCGTGAACATGCAGCGCCCATTATTGCCTAGACCTTTGATCAATCAGACAGCTGACTTACCAAATTATTACGATATTGAAGCCAAAACAAATTACATCGTCTTTGATAAAATAATTATTAAATATAATTATTGTTTCGTCACGATCCCTTTTATTTGTGGGATGCCGGTTTCTTTATATTGCTGGGCATAACATCACTTCTTAGACTGATGCATTTGTGTGAGTGAAAAGGCAGTATACGGCGTAGAGTGGCCTCTCGCTTGCACAAGTAATCCCTTGAAGAATTCTAGTAATCTCCGTTGTGTGAAAGCAACGGTTCGGTAAGTTCTTCATATAAGTTGGTTGGAATGAATTGTTTTGGTGGCTTGCAACTGCTGGACTTAATATTTTTTGTTTAGCATTGTTTCCCTGGTTCATTCAGGGAGTTAATGGATATCCTGCATTTTATAATTTGCTTCGGTCAAATTCATTAAACTTGTTTTAATTTAGATTGAAACTCACATATTCATAAAATATGTTACGAATCAACTAAATTAAATTTTATTTCATGAATATAGTATTTCATTTTGGTCATATCGAGGAGATTGTAAACAAGATAAAAAATATTTAGATGGATTTTCAAAAAATAAAATATCAAATACGTCTTTTCCTTTTATTGCGTAAATATAAAATAGTGACACAATATGTTGAAAACTCGTGAAACGTCACTTATCAGTACACGTTCTATATGCGACAAGTGACGTGATTCAGTTATTATTTTAAATCTACCAGACGAATCAACTAGGTTTTTTAGTCAACCGATGGTTTTTGTAACATCTAAAAACTAAAACGTTGACTGATAAAAACTCAACAAAAAGAGAAAAAAAAACTGATATTTTTTAATTTGAAAGAATTAATTACATTTACACTTGGCATCAAATGGAACCGAGGTTTAAAAATAAAATACCTATCTGTATTTTTATGATAGCAGGGTTATAAAAACATGAAACCTATCAGTAATTTAATGGACAACACTCGCGTTCAGTAAAATCAAATAAAATGAAACTGTCAGCACAATACCAATATTTTTATCGATAAAGCGATGAGCTGCGTTTTATTAACTAGATTGCTTTAGATGTGTCGATAGTTTTACTATTATACCGGTAAGAGGCGTCTGTCGGATTATTGGTGCTATCTCTTGATAACATAAACGATAATTTCTGTAGTTATGTTAGGAAAAGGCAAACTTCTCATACCTTAACTTTAATTTGTCGACTAAGCGCTAATACGTACGTTTTCAATAATATGACGCCATCTAGGGAAAACTAAGCAAAGTTTGTGTTATAAGTACTAGATAAGTGATAGCCACCTACTGCATCTACAGATGTAATTTAAAAAACTAAAAATATTATAATTAAAATATCATTAAATCATGTCCAGCAAAAAACGTTGGATCTGGATGGGAAACGAACCCACACACAATAATACCCTTTGGTAAAGCATACAGTTCTATAAACCATTCTGCATTCATTGACTATAGTACAATAAGGTACCACATTATTTCAAATTTTGAATTATTGAAATTAAACATTAAGTTAATCTTTAACCTTTTTAAAATTACTTCTATGTAAATCTTCTGAAAGTCATTAAAAATTTCAATTAGTATTACTGATACAAATGTTAGTCACTAAGTGAAAGGATAATCATATATAAATTACAGTGTAATTAGGTAACCTAATTATCTGTGAATCATAGCTAATTACAAAGTGGTATCGGTCATTGCACTGCTTTTAATAGGAATTCTCATTAGACCTCTTCGGTACCTAGCTAATAGATAATTGATTTGAAAGATACAAAATCCAAGTGAGGTCATTTTACTTTTTCATAAAGTATGGAGATAGATGGAACGGATCAGGAAGCTACCATGACGGGAAGTGGGGTCCCTCCCACACCCGCAGTCAGACCTCGGGCCTGGTTGGAAAAAGTGGTCAAAAGCACACATAGGCAAAAGGAAAGGAAAGAAAATGATATCTACGTACATTTATTTTTATACCAACGAAAACCACTTTCCCTTGGCAAATTTTATATTGGATTACATAAGAAAGCAACAAACCTGCTCAAAAATACGCCTCTTTTCAATAAATTGAAGTACAACCTTATTTTTCAGCAGCCAAGCAGCGGCAAGTTCTTTATCACAACAAAGGCTGTGTTTATAAACCCGCTGTTCTGTATCTAATGCGCACCAGTGGACACCAATCTTCTTAAAATTAATACTCAATGTACACAAAAGCATAGGAATTGCTTGTAACTGGTAAACGTTTAAGGGAATTAATCTGCTGGAATATCTTTTGTGCATGTATAATTTTGTTGATAAAGTTGATGTTTCCTAATTTGCTTGTTGATGTGTATCTTCAAAGGCTTTCTTATTTATAATTCAAATGTTTTTTTACTTAAAATCATATTTTTTATCTTAATTTCGATAGATTAACTTTGAATTAATATACACGACTACACTCGGCGTCAAAAAAATCGCACCTCTGCGAAAATAGCTTTCAAGCGTTATTTTAACAATTACACACATATTTACCCCCACCAATATTGGTGTCATTTGGTAGCCTATTAAATAAACTTATAAAAACAATTCAATTAATTCTTATTTTTTATTAAAACAATGCAAAAAACAATAAAGTTTACAAAACAATAAAAATTCTTAACTAAGCCAAAATTAAAAACAGATGAATCATACAAAAAAATACACAAAAAGTTTCTTAAAACTAACCTAAAACCTAGTGTTACCCCCCCGTGCCCGGATGACGGCTTCCATACGCTCCCTCATGGATCTCACCAATTTTAGGAGCTCTTCTTGAGGGATACTAGCCCATTCCTCAATAACGGCCTCTTCAAGTTCCTGGAGAGTCGTAGGAGCGGGATCACGAGACCGAACCTTGCGTTTCAAATGGTCCCAGAGGTGCTCTATCGGGTTCAGATCTAGACTTCTCGCTGGCCACTGCCTGACAGAGATCCCAACCTCTTGAAGGTAATCGCGCACAATTAATGCAGTGTGAGCGCGAGCGTTATCGTGCATTAATGTGAACCCCTCGCCAATAAAACCGGCATAGGGAACCACATGCTCTTTCAGGATCTCTGTGATATACCGGTGAGCAGTCAACGATCCTTGCCCGCGAGCACCTGCAGTCCGGGAAACGCACACAAGGTTGGTTTTGCCGTCAGCCGACATGCCACCCCAAAACATACAGGAACCACCCCCGTATTCCACTGTCTCCTGGATGCAGGCTTGAGCGAAACGTTCACCCTGTCTTCTGTACACTCTTTTGCGTCTGTCGTTGCAGTAAAGGCATACTCTCGTCTCATCCGAGAAGAGAACAGCGCTCCATTGGTCAAGAGACCAATTTACGTGATCGCGAGCAAACTGTAAGCGGGCTCGCCGATGCTCTGCGGTCAATTTTGGACCTGTAGCAGCTCTTCGAGCCACTATCTTCTTCTCCCTCAGTCTTCGTCTAACCGTAGAAATGCTCACGGTAGTTCTGCGAGCTGCCCGGAGCTGTTGTTGCAACTCAACAGCATTAGAAAACCGATTTCTTAAAGATGTCGATACGATGAATCGGTCGTCTCTCTCCGAGGTGCAGCGACGTCTACCAGACCCATGCCTCCGGACATGGCCACCGGTCTCTAAGAACCGCTGGTATACTCTTCGAACCGAAAAACGGCTCAAGTTCAGTTGCCGAGCTACATCACACTGTCGCATCCCTGATTGCAGTAGTGCAATCACTTGAGCGGCTTCATCAGCAGTAGTATCCATCTTCAAGGCGTTTTTTTTTTGTGAACGATCTTCTCGTGTGTCCTCTTCAACGGTTGGATAGCGAATGACCCCAATTGAACCTGTATTAACCCTTTTATACCCACTAAAGGTAGCGCAAGTTGTGGCCCCGCTGAGGAGCAAAATTTGCCTTTTTTTATCAAGTTACATTTGTGGTATCAAACTTTTTTTTAATTAAATGAAATGGTGTTTTTTTATAAGTTTATTTATTTGGCTTTCAAATGACATCAATATTGGTGGGGGTACATGCGCGTGTTAAGGTTTAATAACGCTTTGAATGTTATTTCAAGGAGGTGCGATTTTTTTGACGCCGAGTGTATTATCTTAATTACAAATTAGTTGATCAAAATTTTCATTTTTCTCGTTTTGTGGTTTTTAGGTAAAGCAGTCAAAGTGGCTTATTTAAACGGTGATGCAATTCTAACTGAGCCATTAAACCCTGTTTTTATAATAGCCAGTTAAGATCCCACTGCTGGGCAAAGGCCATCCCTTTTTTCCAAACGGGCACAGACCAGTATCATAAAAAAATATTACTTGTCAATACTTAAAATGTAAACTCTTAAAAATCATAATTAAATCAGTCTATGCATGGACACATTGACCTCAATTTAAACAAACGATTATCACAAACTACAATACAAATCCAGACACATAATCCAGAGATAATACGAATGATTGTGTGATAATCCCTACTTTGTCTGCATCGATGGTACATTATTGACATAATCCAACGCGTAAAGCTACATAGCGCGCAATGTAGACCGAATATTATGATACACTCGTTGCTGATTGCATACTAAACATCCTATGGTAATCTAAACATTATTGGGCATAACAGTGTTTTGTCATTTGTTTAACCTCTGTTTGTGGAACATTATTTTCATTATACACATGTTTTGTAAATGTATAAGCAGAGACAGTTTTGGTTTTGAGGTATGGGCACTTTTATGAACACCACAGAACTTTTTTTCTTATTCACCTACTTGTCTTAAACATCTACAATCAACAGTTTTACTGCCCAAATACCATGGCAAAGTCACCTCGCGTTGGATAAGCATTTTTGTAATCCGCGAAAGCTTGTTCTGAGTTAATGTGAATTAAAGTTCTTGAATCTATCGCGACATAGGGATTAGTGTTGACTTCTGATTGAGTAATTTTTTTAAGAAAAGGTTTATTACCTGAACAACACAAATCTGGGATTATGTATATAAACGTTAAATTACACAATTAACATCACAAGCAATGCGTATCGAATATATTCTCAAATTACTGGATACTAAATCTTTTCAATGGTCAAATAAAGCAAGTAACTGTACCTATGGCAAAACAATTTAAGCAACCCTATGGGCAATATAACAAACGTCCCCTCTCATGCTCAACAACCGCATTAAGGGTTCCTCTTACCCCTTTAATGACAAAACCAAATTACATCCAACTTTCCCAAAAATAAAAACAAAAAGACGTGCGCAAAATCCCGAATCGTCGCTTAAAAACCGCTGATGGACTGCACTTAAATTCACAACATCTCAAAATTATAATTATAAACAGATAATGAACTAAATAGTTACTACAAGTTCATAAAACGGGCACAAACAGTTATAATGTCGTAATAGGCACATAGAAACGCCGAAACCGCCACCCACACGAAACCGTCCACTAAAGTTGTTATTTAAGTTGTTTTAATATCCAAATATGGTGTATTATCTGATTCCGTGTGAATTTATCTCATATATTTAGTTCTAGATGCCTTTGCTCGCTAATGAGCCCGCTTAATTTGGTTTGCTTGGCCCGAAATGTCGTAACGTTGCATTCCATAACACGCCTCCCAAATGTATGCGAGTCATTACAGGCGTCAGATGAATTTTGTGGAATCAACGAGCTAATGACACAGAAATCCGTGCATATTTTGAATAAACATTAGCTTTGTAACGCTAATGTAATTTCGTGAGAAATATTATGCAAATGTTTATGAGTTACCACGTTATTAATTATGTTTTGAGAGGGTTTTGTAATGGTTATAAAGAGTGAAGTAATGAAATATCTGACGTTGCTAAAGAAATAAAATAATGGTGACCAGTTACCTAGATAAGTATTGTTTATTTGGTAACGCAAAGAGAGTTGCTAAATTCTACCTCGACAACATTTTTTGGGATTATAATCCGATTAACAACCTCGTGAAACTATTAAAACACTTCAAACGATTTGTATGAAAAATTATAGCCTAATATCACGAAAGTAACAAAGTATTAAAGCTTCCGGAAATCATCTCGTTAGTGATAAAATGGCCGCGAACATCGTGTGGAATGTTAACATTGCCTTTTCACCCAAAAACTTCTCTTTTATTACATCAAAGTCTCTCATAACGAGATTCGCTCGATGAAATTTTGTTTCAACAAATCGAACAAAGGAACTCATAGATTACGTCCAAATTGGAAATGAACAAAACAAAGTACGATAAATCTAGAAATCCCCTTGCAAAACGCCCACCACATTGATTCAGCTTACCCTACTCTCCCCAGTTGGGATATGCAGTTGCTCCGAAGTAAACAAAATGACGCCGGGCCTAAGCAAATAATGTTACCAAGTAGGTCTAATTCATTATTGTTCGGCGAAACAATAAAAGCGGCAACAAACGAGATTACCGATAAATCTAAAAGGGAATTTTTCTACACGGGAGAAGCTTATCTACTTTACGTCGTTTTGGGAATAAATACCGGGAGTCTTACTGCAATGAAGACGGTGCCGAACTTAAGTCTGCTATTGTCTGTTAGGATAAAAAAGGTACACGAGAGAAAGTAGGCCTCCGACAACCTCCTATCGTAATCTCTTTATTTACTACGGAATCTTTTACTGACCTTATTATTTTGTTAGAAGTATTAAAGATAGTATCACTATTTGATTCTATGAATATTCAGGTCTGATTTTTAACTGGATTCTGAATGTCATGTTGCATATTTGGAAACGTCTTCTTCATTATACCTGCACTCTCATCAAGACAGCTACATAAAAAGAATGGTATTTTTTTATAAAATGTAATAATATTTTAGAATTTAAGACCTGTACAATCTTTATCCATAAGGTATCGTTGATATCCAAAAAATATTGAAAGGGGAAAAAAAATGACTTCAAAATAAACATTTCGCATGAGTCAAACAAAAAATATGTAGTATTTAGTAAACACTTAGTGATGATGTCAGCTGTTTGATGTTGACGACGCTACCGGTGCGGCGCCAAAGTATCGAGTTACCGCAGAGTAAGGGAATAATCGAAATCAAATTCAGAAATCTCGTTTGGAGAACAAGAGATTATTTCATTCTGATTTAATGTCTCGAAAAAGTAAGTTATCACGAATGACAAATTGCCTTTATCGGTTTACTTTTCAGTTGGGAGCAAAATTATTTTAATCAGCATTTTTGAGTGTGTTGCTTTTTTAACAAGCATGGCCAATGCTTGCTAAAAAAACAACTTTTAAAATTATGTGGAATAAGGGTTGAAAAATAATTGACTAAAAATATTTTCATAATAGATACCCTAACTAACATTAGTCAAAGGAAGTGGCGAACGCAATTGTGTGGAGATAACTGCCTCCTATGTGTCAATTGAAGCTAGTTCCATGTACATCGCAGTACTAAACTCGTGGGTGAACCGAATTTAATCGTCCGAAGCGCTAGTGCGAATAATGGCCGCGACAAATTTTCCGTTCCGTCGAGCATTTTCCTCTGAATGCACCTACACAATCGACGGTATTGCCTGCAAAATTGTACGCTATTAAGTGACATTCTAAATATAGGGATCCACAGGATGACGACGAGATAGCCAGTCGTACTCAACCCTTTTCGTATTCCAACCGATATTGAAACTATGCTCTTCTAATTTCGACTTTATGTTCAAAGGAAAAATTCTAATTTTGCAAAGCACTTGGGGATTCTTTGTAGCATTTTATAAATTAACCACTTCGACAACTGATGAAGTGTAACTGTTACACATCTGCCTTTCGACGATTGAATCGTAATGATGATTGCTACGTGCGGTTTGGAAGACATGTCCGCGGAAAGGAGCCTTGTGTTATATCAATGTTGTGACGTTAATAATACAGCAACCGTGGCGGACTAAAGATAACTTACTACCGACAATATAATTCCGGTGCCTGATACGTTGCGAGGAGAAACCCTCTACTTACGAACCGTATCGAGGAAAAAATGAATAATCGAATTTAAATTTCAAAATTGTTTTGTAATGGTCTTTTAACTTCGACTGATGGATTTATGCGAATCGGTTTAAATGCTCAACTGTTAAAGAAATTGTACCTGCAGGCATTGCCTTTTGCGATTTTTGTATATTTCATTTAGGCAAATGTGAGCTTTACGATATGACAACAATAATTATGGATATTAAGAGTCGTTTTTCAAAAGAATAAAAAGTACGGGATGATAATGTATAAATATGTATGCACAAATATGACCCTTTGGCACTAAAGTTACGTAAAACGTTTAAGTCGACGGCTTAACAAGAAAGGTCGCTTTTTACACAATATGGCAAACCAAAATCAGTCTTCAGCAATATACTAAAAGAAATGTATGCAGCAAATAAGCCAATAACATTTTCCGTTAGATACAAATAGCTACATCCTACAAACAAAACTATTAACATCTTGAACTAATATTATACTTCCACACATAACTTTAAAATCTTCTTAATTTGAAGTTGGAATGCCGCCTATTCGTTCCGGTAATGCACCAGTATTTCATATGCCGCCATATTACATCCATCCTAATTAAAAGCAAGCGCGCATACGTACGGATGAGCGTTTGAACGTGTTTTCAATCAGTCCATATCACGAGTTTTACGACTGTCAGTCTGTTCGCTTTCATATGGTACTGGAGCTTTGCACTGATTGATAACACGTGTCGGTTTGAGAACAAGCGATTCGTGTATCATAACGGTCTGATCGTAATTAATTCGGTTTTAATTTCGATTGATTGTTTGCAGGTTGTCGGTAACTTCCGACTAGTTTGCTAGTTCTGTAATTATACTATCGCTTACATCATTTCTAAAATATTGTCATTGTAATTCCTTATAGAAACTGTGGTTTTGATTTTTATCTTTATGTACCACCTAAAATTTTATTGTTACTATTTTAAGTATTTCAGAACAAAACAGACGCGTATTTGTATGTAAACGGGGCATAGAAACATATTATAAAATCAATGCTATTTTCATACGACTAAAACCAGTTTAAAACCATTAGCAAATGTTAATCGAGTTTTCTCAGAATTTCTGCACAACGTTAAATTGTTGAAGCTTAACGAACTTTCGGTCGAGTCTCATAAACATGGGATTTTTAGTAAACCTATTTATTTTATTTGTTTGTTCGGTTAAATTCTGAGTAACCAGTTTTAAGATGAAAATATTTTATACAAAAGAATGAATGATGGAATGGATCGTGTGAGACTTTCATAAAAGAACTAAGTTAAAGTCAAAACGTCAAAGCAAACTTCTAAAATTCTTGGCCTGCAAATATACCTACAAATTCTTTTAAATTTTCGGTTATAAAATAAAATATTACTAAGAAAGCTGCTTGTGTTACATTGCTTGTAACTAGGGTTTTAATTATTCATATTTAAAGCCACGATCCAAAAAATGAACAGCAAAATAACACAATCCATCATACAAAAATAAGATGAGAAAAAACACCAAAGAACATTCATAAAAAGGATGTCTAAATGCTGTTGGGGCTTGATTTTCTAACGCAAAACAAATAACATTAAACGTTAACGTCACGAAGGCAGGTGAAATGGCAGACGTAAGACGTACGAAAGCTTACCAAATATTTACAAGTGCCTCAAGTGGCTTAAAACAAATTCTCCAATAATCTTACCTCCTCTTTGTACTATTGTTTACACTGAATTTCGCTACTGCCTCCCCTTGGCTTATATTTTTGTGGAACGCCACTCAAATCGTGTTTGATTTCGCCAACATAAAGCATTTGTAAACATTTAACAGACTTGTATCGGGTTACATGTTTTCTTTTGTTCGTGCCGTTTGCTTCTACATCAGAAATATTTTTACTTTATCAATTGGTTGTGATTCAGCGTTTTCAAAAGTGATTGATGGTGATTTTAATGAGCCGACGCTGGACGTAACCTTTACGATTTGAGAATCCAGGCCGTGGGTTGCTGCTGGTTTATAAATATTTATTATTTGTTTTTATAATAAATCATGATCAGAGGAAGCGAGGTTGTGAAGAACTTCGTTCTGAAAATTGCGCCTTTTCATGGCCATTTTTTATGGAATACCAAAATATTTTTTTAAAATTAGTCAACCATGTTTTAGCGTACATTTTCTTATTTTTAGGTCTATAAGTAAGCATTGTGTTGAAGGCATGCCTTTTTTACATAATTATCTTGATAATTCCAACTCAAACTTTGTTTTCAGTCAGTCACAATACAGCAAAAAGTCCATGCTTGTTGTTCGTTAGTCTATATTCTGAAAAACGTTGCACACTAATTTCCCCTTGACTTTTTTTGAAGACATCGTGATGATTTTGACAGTGTCTCCTGCCGAATGTTTACATCGTCGCCACAGAGTCATTAGTCGACACTTCTGTCGTAAACGCATCTGGCGGACGCATCACATATACTAACAAAATTATATTTTCCGGTAAGCAAATATTTGAATTCTTTAAATATATATGCAATAAGGTTGAATATTGAATAACATTTAGGGTTTGAACTACCACAATAGTGATAAGTATTGGAATGATTAAATTTCAAAATTATAACTAAATCGTGCGACTTGTCTTTTCTATACTATTGATGTATCACATATTGTAATAACAAAGACAGTTTGCTTCTTTTTATTGGGGTATTTGAAATACAGGACTCAAAAACGATTAATAATGTAAGGGGCTTAATACTTACCCAGTAAATACTGGCATTATCATCACAGTCTACCACCACCACCCCCTAAATTTAATCCTTACTTCATAAACGAACATCAGCCGAAGTGAATTAATTCTGACATCAAAGTGAAAGTACAAAAATCTAACACAATCCTTCATTCTTAAGAAGAGCATCACATTTACAAATTCCTTTAGAAACAGTAGCAATATTAAAATCACAACGTTTCTCACAAAGACAAAGAGGGAGCCGACGCGAGAGGTATCAAAAGTAATAAATAATTCCCTCGCCTCGCGACAAATGAGGTCATGTGTTTCTCCTTTACGTTTTTTGTTGGACTTCCCGCGGGATCGTGTGTCTTCTATTTCCGTTTCAATGTATCGACTGAACGATTTGCTTCTTTAAATTTAGAATATGTTCGCTGTTTAGTGTGGCCGCCTTGGGGATCATTAAATTCGGGAACGCACATGTCAAACTCGCTAACATCTGGTAACTTTTAGTTTTAATTTAACAAATTGATATTTGTTGGTTCCATCCTTAATAGTTCACTTAGTATGAGATATTTGAAGCTTTGTAATTATACTGTGTTTATGAGTTTGGCTAGTGGGATATATGTAATGCACGTGTTGACCTGTGATTTAAGTTTCCATAATAAACAAATCATCATTATATAAATAAGCATCATCGTTATTTTTATAAATTACCAAATTATCAATATTTATATTGCTGATGATTAATTTATTTAATCAGCATAGGTACTTCATTTTTAAATGGATATTTTCGGGAAACCTAAATAATTAAATCATTTTAATAAGATTACATCAACAAGATTTCCATATTATAATCCGTATCTGAATTATTTTTAACAATGACAGTGTTATGTGTTTAATAACTCACTTCAAGAGCTTTAGCTCAGTTGGCCTGAAACACAATATCATTCATAAACAAGAGCTTATTATCAAAGTTCCTTGACCCACTATCAGTATTATATCAGCTACTAATACCGCTGTCTCATTCCATTTGACAATTCTATTCTTGACAGTGAGTCATCTAGCTCCAACTGAAATAGGACCTTAGACAAAATTACACAACACAGAAACTGTCTGTATCATTTGTCTCCTGTCAATGATAATATCAATTTATAATGTCTTTGAATATTAGCCTCCATAATTGCTTATCATTGGAATAATTGCTATCTTGATCATTATGAAACCGCTACCAGGTATTTATTTACAATACAAAACAATCTAATTGTACCACTTCTAACTTCTGTTCTTTAACGGCTGATACCAACTTCAAAGACAACATCCATTCTTATAATCCTTTTGTACTTTGACCTATTTAAATCACGTTAAAAGCAAATAGGAGTTTAACCTCAAAACCGCATTTAGAGTAAGCGCTGCAATCTTAGGTACAAAGGGCAACATGAATTGTTTTGCTAGACACGACACGTTCAATTACGAATTCAACTCTATCTGGGTGGTGTAAGGTTTAATTTTAAGGAGTTTCGGGATGTCTTCGCAATAATTGGAAGAGAGGAAGCCTGTACGTTTGGAACAATCAAACTTAACCTTGGAAACATTTTACGAGTCGCTTTCAGCTCGCAACGGCGTAATAAACATGTCGGCGTCATCGGCAACAAGTGTTACCGACTTGTGGGCTACGCACGTGTTTACTGCCTTCAGTAATGGAAAAGTAATAATTACTAAAAGTAAGTAAAGGAATTATGGCCTATGAGTTATTACCTAGACTGAGGTGAGGAACAAGCTTCATATTTTATTGTATTCCAAGTGAGAACGTTTGTTAGTCTACGAGTGGAGTTTAATACGTTATTCTATTTTAGAATTCTGAAATTTAAAGTAGAAAATAATTACGTACCAATGTCCTTCGTTTTTATGTAAACTTTTTTAAATGCAAGTGTTTTATTTATCTCAAGAATATATACAGTTCCCATAAAAACTAATCTCAAAAGATTCAGTCCTATAATTTTTCCTAAGGATTTATTAGTTCATACAAATATGAAGGTATGTAATAAAATTATTACCACTAGATAGAGCACTAACAACCTAACTACGGGTCATAAAGTAAACCATTTCTAGCACAAAGAGGCATAAATGTGTTAGCATAAAAATATCATCAAGACTAGCGTCATGATTGAAAATCGATATTTTTAGTTCGTAATTCTTAGACGTTTGACGTTTTTATTACGGAGATAACTACGTTTTGTTTTACAGCACATGTTTTTAACCTCAGGTGAGAGGTATAGTAAGTAAGTATTGACAGATTCATGTATGGAGATATGGTTGACCTGGGGATGGAAGGGAATGGATTTATCATAAACGTCTCGATAATCTTGTCAAAAAAGTATAGGACCTAGATAACTCCTTTCTGAAGAATTAAGTAGAGCTAAAATACAATGGCAATTATTTTTTCTCTCTTTTCTGTTCTTCAATCTATGAATGCAAAATGCATCCAAATATATCTTATAGGTATATATAAGTGTTTTCTGCAGACAGTTCTGAGCACAGTAGCTCTTGGAATCTTTCCCGCAATATTCAAAACATGACCTAAAAAGAATATTTACATAAGTTAGAAATAGAAACTCAGGTTACAATTTTCCGAAACACGTTAGTTTCACAAAATCCGTTTGATCTTTTCTATGTTTTGAATTCATTTCATCATCTGCATCATCTTCCTCATTTTAAAAAGCTTCTTATAACCGTAAAAAGATCGATTTTTAGATTTTGACGTATCATTGACGTGTTTACATTTTTCTCTTCATGTTCTTTCATCTATTTTTGTCATAGATTCATTGGTGTTGAATTCACTTACTTCATATCAATCAACGGCATCGATATTTTCGTTAGCATTATGATGGAACTAACATTTCCTACCAATAACATTCAGTGTTATGTTTGATAGAATTACGACGCCCGCTGTGAAATGCGTTGTACTAATATAACTCCTATGGGTGTGATCTCACTACGCTGTAATTTCTATAAGTGATATTACTTCGCTTGTTTTATTCGTTTCGAATATTGTTCTGTAATTTGTTTCATCTCTGTGACCTACTTACTTGAGAGTTAGAGTTCCTTGTTCTTTCTCGGAATTCTCGAAATAAGGTACTAGAATTCACAATTCAGTTTTGCACGTCATTATCTTGAAGATTTATAAAGTGGTATATAAGTTTATTAGCTTATTCCCCTGAGCAATAAAACCTGGATGTGAGCTCGGTGAAGACACTTTAATATTTTCTATTTATGGATGTGTCTTATTACAGCCACATTTTCAATTTTAGATTAATTAAGCTTTGATCTAGAAACATAAATGCGTTTCGGAGAAACCTTTGATATTTTGCCGACTAATTATTAGAAGTGGCATGTTCCTAATTTTATGTAATACTTAACTAAAATATTTTAGGTCCCTTTAGTACGTCGTTTTGGCTTTCGAATAGATTCAATAACTTTTTTTTCGTATTCTTGAAAAAAATATTATTTACATACTAATACCAGATACTTACTTATGCAGAGTCATCCAATATCGAACGAAAATGATGAAGTAACACTACCTTGGTTCAAAGGTCATTGACATCGCCAGTTACAATCCAAACATGGAAATTGATGGAGGCGTAATACAATGCTGCCCACCCTGCAGCAAAAACAGTCGTAATATCAAATTATATGCAGCAAAAGATACCAAAACGACTTCTTCCATATAAAACTACGTTTGAATTGAGACAGTAATTCCCATACTTGATTTGGTTGGACCATCAACTTTACGCCGTTTTTATGGTGCACTGTACTAAAGAACTGCCTGTATTGCAGACGTAAACTAGTCGCTTGCTCTACAGACAAGCCTCTGACATGCATTGCTGGTTGTAACTGAAGCAATCTTGGAGTTATTTGTACTGTAGCGAACATGTATTTGGTTTATTGTATTCGACGATGAATTTCCCAACGGCATTGAGTTTCATTGTTGCTCACTTGTCACTAAAACAGAACCACATATCAGTTCAGTGAAATAGACGATCTGTTCTTGGGATTGTACTTAAAAGAATTAAACAAATTTTAAATTTAATTTAAAGAAAATATTTAGCGAATTTTGACTTTTTTTAATAAAGAACAAGTGTAACTGAATAAATATAAAACAAAAGATAAGATAATAAAGATCTCTTTAAAACTCTCAACAAAATTGTGAAAAAATATATATCTGTGTTGCATTTCTCAGAAATTCTTTTGGGAGAGTCATGTGGGACACTTTTTTGTATGACTAGATACCGATTTTTATTATTTTCTCCTTTAATGTTGAGACTTGGACTGTGAGGCATTACAAAAAAAAAAACAAAAAAGAAATGAAGAACTCCGAATACAAAATTACAATACATTTGTTATCTCAGTCTAGAACAAAGCTTTTCAATTAGACATATACTAGACTGCACAAACAATGCTCTGGCTACTAGATTGTATGATTTTTTAATATCCTATCGCCTTGAGCTCGTTTACGCTTGTTCGTTAACTTTCGAAGTTGTTGTTTTCTTAAGAGAGTAGAAAGATTTTGTATTTATATTTATTAATTATGCTGCACTGAGTTTTTGTTTCTTGCTAGTATTAAATCGAGTGCATGAGCTTTGGAACTAATTATATTGATCGAAATTATTAACAAAGCAAAGAATATTTAATGAGAATAAAATTTTCATATAAAGTTAAAAATATTTTTCTGTTGGCGATCCTTTGGTGAAATTACTACACGGTAATTACCTCAACTTAAAAAGACATTATTCAATTCTTGAACTACAGGTCCTAAACTTCAGTTCTTTTTCATTTTCCACTGGGATGGACAGCGCTGTAAAGACAGACTAGCTGCACTATAAAATGTCGCCTGTATCTCAACTGGAATGGCTGTTGAAATATAAAAGAGTGTGTAAAACAAGGAACAGTGCTTCCATAGTTTTATGAATACTGCTCTCTGGCAACAATCGAGGCGAGAATAAATAAAAAAATAAAATAAAAAGACGGACATGCACCGTTTAAAGTCACCGGAGCCAAGAGCGTGATGAATATTACAACTGACTTGTAAGAACGCCAAATAAGATAGTTGTTCGCAACGAATAAAACAATCTTTGGATAGTGTTGTTGGCTTTCGTCTTGAATATTACGCTTTTTATGAAGCGTTACCATAATAGTGTATGTATGAACTTGTTTCTTGGACCTTGTAATATGCATGGCATTTTGTAGCGTGTGTTCTCAGGGTAAATGTGTTGTGTTTATTTTTGTTGCTAAAAAGCTTCACTTGAGCTTTGGTAGCAGTTTTTGATGATATATCGATATAAAAAAAAACATTATTTGCTTCTTCTAGAACTTGATGCCTATGTCCACCATTTGACAATCAAAGGGTTGATGGTAATGTTTGTCGGTAAGTAGTCCACTGAATTTATCTTTCTGTTACAAGCCTGTTATTCAAGAACCATAATATTTGTACGGGTTTAATTATATGTGTATTCAAATATTATTTTGCTTTTAAGTATTGTAACAAAATTGATGGTCGAAAACCATTTTTATGAAAATTATCTGCACAGGAACTTCAGCCACAAATCTTGACCAGTTGCTATTTCAACCGTCGTTATATCTCAGCACAATAACATTAATCCAAAAATCTACAAATGAGTATTAATAAGCTCGACCTTAATTCTATACATAACTACAACAGACAGAGCGACAAAAGCAGAGCGTTAAACAAAACACAGTCAAGTCGAATGTTATGACGCTCTTCAAATCCCAGCTGGTATGCGTTCTACTAAAATTATGAAGATATTTTGATTATCTCAACAAAATCATGATTTATTTTAACCAACGGTTGCGAGTTCTCATTAACTGTTATTCTTCGAAAAATCAAAGAACGCAATTCCGAGCTCTCACTACAAGGTCTTCTAGAAGCTCTTCATACTATATTTAATGCGAGACGTAACTATGTGCATGTATATTGCCATCTCGTTTCCACAAAAGCAACAGTTCTGTTATAAAATCTCATAGTAAAGGCACTTAAACTGACGACGTGTTTACATAATTTTGTAACAACTAATGGTCCATTTTGTCAAATATTCTATGTTCGTGAGTTATAAATTCAACGGGCGGAGGATGAATCACGTTAATGAATCAACCTATCCGAGATTACGTGATAAATCGACTAACAGTTAATATTAATATTTCACTTTAGTAGATTAAGTGCGAGACGTGAATTATGTTGTTTTATTTACTTTCTTCATTGTATTTCAAATATAGTCTCTTAATGTCTTCTTCCCCGATTTAATTTGATCAAGTTTAAATTTTAGTAGTACATATATTATTACTAGCTGTTGCCCGCGACTTCGTCTGCGTGGTTAGAAGATATAAGTTATGACTTTTTCTTCGCTCCTATTGGTCGCAGCGTGATGATATACATATAGCCTAAAACCTCCCTCGATTAATGGTATATTCAACACAAAAATATTTTTTCAATTTGAACCAGTAGTTTCTGAGATTAGCGCGTTCAAACAAACAATCAAACAAACAATTAGTATATACATAGTACATACATAGTATATACATAGTAATTAGTATATATATAGTACAATTAGTATATAGATGCCAACGATATCTTCGCTACGTTTCATCGATTTTTAATTTCTCGCGCGGAGATTTTAATATTACGATAACTCATTACCTTTTAACATTTTTGGCGTAGTGTATGAGGCAATTTTGTTCTATATTACATGCATAATATATCTAACTTATTTATTTGGATAAGGATTAATACTGTATTGTTAAAAAGAGGTTCGTAAGTAACCAATAATTTTACTGTATTAAGAAAACACATAAAATTGGTTATTGTGGGTTATCCTTGGAAGATAGACATATACCACCGCGGACTTTTTTGTAGATCTATTAAAGAGGTACAAACCCGCCATACATTGTTTTGTTGTAACTCAAAAGGTTTTGGCAGCGTTCTCGATGAAAGCTCTCGAATGGCTTAATTTTTTCCGACATGTTTAACTAATATCGCTGTAATATCGTCAGTTTACACAAAACCTAAACTTATTATACATTAAAACCTTCCTCAAGAATTGCTCTATCTATCGTTGAAAACCGCATAAAAATCCGTTCAGTACTTTTCTAGTTTATCGCGAACAGACAGACAGACAGACAGACAGACAGACGCGGCGGGGGACTTTGTTTTATAATATGTAAGGAAGCTTTGTTTTAACGAAAGTCTTGCACAATGTTTGTAGATATTACTTTAATTACATTCGCAACAAATATTTTCAATGAAAAATTAAAAACTAATGCAATAAGTACTACGATCAAAAAAGAACGAAAAAAACATCTTCAAAGTATGAATATTCATAGCTACTCTCAAAGGCTCTCGGCTCTAGTTCCTAGAATTAATGTTTTATCTCACAATACGGGTGAAAATCTTTGTAGAAACAAAAGCAAAAAATGCAAACTCAAAGTGCTGTAATATTAGAATTAACACTCGTCTCGGTATACTATAACAGGCCATTGTCACTTTATTTTTAAACAAACTAGAAGATTTACGTTCACATTATCACAGCTTTTATGTTTATGGTAAATAAATGTCGTTTATTCTATAATGCTTCTAAAATAAACAAGGATGGAAATAAAAAATCACCGCAACGTGACGGCGTACGACATAAAGTCGAAATTAATAGTCTGGATTATGTAAACGAAAACATAGAACAGGCTGTGAAATACCACACATATCCTTACAACCAAAAATCATTCGAAACGATCGTAAAGGAGACGAAGTGTATGAAATAAATTAAAGTTCATTAAAACTAAGCTGGCGCAACCAAAACGGTATTTTATTGACACAAAAATACATTTTAAAACTTTAATCGTGTTATAAATCTAATCTCTGCATTTTATAATTTAAAATTAGAACATTTTTCGAATATTGTTTTCTTTTTTATTTGACCGTTAAATTTTTCCAAATTCAAACTTGACATGAGTATCATGGCCGTCACGATTAAAAGATGGCGTCATTTGACTGTACGCGACCATCTAGTCATATTATTTTAAGCCCAGTGTAGTTTATTTAAGTCTTGATAACATAATGAAGGTGTACATTGCTCACCAGGTGAAGTGACACAGTCATTATGTTATATCGATACCAGTACTTGTGGCTGTCAACGAGAAGCTTAATGCGTATCATTAAGATGCCACTTTGTACCACATTTGAATGTCAAGTAAACACGGCGTATTTACATTTAGATTAATATAAATAGAACGGTGACTTGTCAAGTAGGTATTTTAATTAAGGAGTATCATCGCATAAGATTAGGCTTTCAACTTGACATTAACAATGTGACTGATTGGACAAAATGAAATATTTCTAGAAGTGTTTTTTTAATCATATAAATTAGGAACTTACGAAGCTTCTTTAAAAGTGTCGCAAACGGAACGTCACCAAGTTTCGATAGATTTACACAAGCCAGCAGCTGCGACTTTTTGTCAAGCTGTTAATGAAGATTTGTTTCTGTCCGTTCGCTTTAGTGTGGTCTCACAAACGCTAAAGAGATTTCTTATTTATCCCTACACACTAAAAGGAGAATACGAATCGTATAATTTATAGTCCGCTTTGAACTGATTTTGCGTCGACATTATGTACCGAGTTCGAACTACGAGTATTCTTAAAATAATAAACATGCGCGCTACATTTCTAGAAGGGAATTTAATTTTATGAAGATGTAAGCAATGAAAACGCTCATCTCTCCCAGACAAGCAAGACTGACGAATTAATAAAAGGCCTGCCCTACAGCGCCAGAACTTAATGGGAAACTAACAAGCGTAAACTAAAACACAAAACAATAGGAAACAGCCGCGAGGCGCGGATAGCAAACTCCGTCCACTCGATTGTGCACCTGCGATAACAGATCTCCACTTAATTTAATATTAAAAGCGAAAAACTTTTTAATTTCCCTCTTATTACCTTCTTCCCGTTAAACTTTAAGGAACTTGTATTTTGTTCTGGAAACTTCGCCCTGTATGCTGGTGACGTGACATGTTTCCCGCATTTTGAACGCGGCGAAAAAAAATTAGACGCGGCCATCACTACGTAATTGAAGTGTCAAAAGTTATCTGATTTTACTTGCAAAACGAGTGGCGATATGAAATTTTTCGCGCAACGCAGATCGTTGGTCGGAAAAAAGAGAATTCGATATGAGCCGAGTGTCTGCAATCAGCATTCGACCTACATTCCTGTCGTTATTATGCACATACGTGCGAACAATCGTATTAGGTGACATTTCGCTGCGGCAACTCGAGAGCCAGTTAATTGGGATAGTAATTAATGCCTACAGTTTTCAGCCTCAATAAAAAAAACAAATAATTTAATATGACGGCAGGCAACCTACGGACATAATTAGACATTTTGTTGACAAGAACAAAAGTTTTGCTTCTAAACGCTGCAATTTAGGTTGATACTTTGATAATTGTCGGTCACCGTACACAATGTAACCGTAATCAATAAACTAGCTGTAACCTCCTTCTAAATTCAATCACAGGAGGTCAAAGGTCTCTTACCTTCAATAGGTAGTCAACCTTGACGACCTTGTTATTTAATTTTGGTAACTAGTCCAATTGTCGTTGTCCGTTAGGCCATGGGTCAAGTCAATTAAAGTATGTACAGACAAAATTACATACGTAATAAGTGGAGTAAAGATATAACTGAACGGAAAATCTAACTTTAACCACAATCATAAGTACTGAGGAATTACTAAGTAGACGTCACGGATAGCCGCTTGGTCGCTACGCCAAACCCACTGTGCGCGACATGTCCCGGGTTCAATCCCTGCAAAGGTCAAGTGTTAGTGTGACTGCTTGTCCTAGGTCCTGGTGTTCTTGATTAAATTTTTTCCGCGATACATGGAGTAAATTAAGTTGTTATTCAATAAACTGCCACTTTAAGTCTCAAGAACTAATGTTATGCAGGGGAGTTGAAGATGAATTACTAACAGCCCAATCAAGAAGCTACGGCATAGAAATTCCGAAATCAGCATTGAAGCGGTCATCACGACATTGGCACACTTTTAACCGAACGCAATTACGCCTATTACGCGTAAACTGAAGCTATTACCAAAACGGTTATGTTTTTATTTCCATTTAATGCATACTAAATGGGCGATTTTAACGAAGTGCGTTCTCATTGAACAGCACCAATTAAAATTGAAAAAAACAACGTATGCTAAATGTTTAAATCGGTATAACGATGTCGTTACTGAGCCCTAACTAGGTGAAGCGGGCACACTGCATGTTACAGTTAATTTTACTGTAAACAGAGTAATGAAAACCAACTTTATGAACATAATTGGAAATAAATTTGAGAGTGTTCCGCAATTGGGAAATAGAGTTCGTATTTTATTTTATGAAAGCTGTTTTTGTATCACTGTGTTTTTGTTGGTAACTTTTGCGTTTTATGTTAGTTTTGTGAAAATAAATGCATTTGTATCGAAATTTTAAAACGTGATTCACTCCAAATATACTATTTTATACTTTTGCGTAGTATAAACCAATATTAGTTGTAATAATATTGCGTAAAGGCGACAAATATTACAGAGACTTTGTGTATTTATTTTTCAACACAATAGCAAAAAAAAAAAACAAGAAAAAATTCA
Source organism: Trichoplusia ni (assembly GCF_003590095.1). Classification (NCBI taxonomy): domain Eukaryota; kingdom Metazoa; phylum Arthropoda; class Insecta; order Lepidoptera; family Noctuidae; genus Trichoplusia; species Trichoplusia ni. The sequence goes on from NC_039487.1 coordinate 4,289,798, forward strand.
TCATCCGACGTAACGCGTCTTTAAAGCAAACCTATCTACCTTCCTTATAAATAAAAAAACATGCCAATGATAAGCCAAACAAAATCATATCTCACTGTATCATAAATTCCCGGTATCTTGAGAAACCTAGAGTGAATGCAAAACATTCGCGATGTCAACGTAGCTCGGAAACAACTCATGAAGTATGCATGCGTTGCTATCCAGTTATGAGATGACTGTTGACTTTGCTTCGCCCACAGCGCTGTGATTACTGCTTTTCTTTTGTTTTTTTTTAACGTTTATGCACAGACCACGGTACGTAGACAGAGGGGATGCAAACAAGTGTATGGTGCTGACAGAATTAGCATAGCAAAAAAATGTTAGCATTTTTTAGATTTGTACCTCTATATTAAAATATATATAAAATTTGTTCCCGACGTAAAACGCAACAGTACGATTTTGACATCTGTAATTTTTTCAAGTAACTTTTTCATTTAGTCTCACGTGGCGATACTTGATATGATACAATAGTTTTAATACAGTTATAGATTTAATAATAAGAACCCGCTCATTTAATTAATTAAAATCAAATAGAAACGTAGTTATTACTTATTCAAATTACTCGTTTAGGTAGGAACGGTGTCCTGAACAAATCTACGGAGATAATCCCCGCCTCATTGTGCACTCTCGCTCAGCAATAATGCACGGACGCAAATATTAGCACAGACAGACACCGACAGTCAAGAACAAAAAATCTGGCGATGCTCAAACTTTTATTAACATTTTTTTGTACTTTTCTACAAAAATCGTATTTGCTGGCTTAAAATTAGAAATAGGATTAAGTGTGCTGGTAAAATATTGTTTTACGATATAATTATTTAAATTATATTATTTTCCAGAATTTTAATCGGAATTGAAATATTTGTGCAATAAAAATCTAGTTGATTCAAAATATAGAGAATTCAATTTTGAAAAAAAAAACAACATGCTATCTGAACATATATTTTCGATTTTAGACAGACAATTTCAAACTATATAAAATTGAGGTAACTACAATAAAATTAGACCAGTTTTTTCTTGACTAAACTATAAGTCAGAAATAATTAGTATTACTTGTAATATGATATTCAAACTGACGTCAAGTATAACAAAGGCATGTCATCAATCAATCATACTCTATGGTAGTCCTTGACTTGAATTAAATCAAAGTACTGTCAACGTAAAAGAGAAAATAAGAAATTTATGAAAAAAATAAAAAGAGGTTAGGTTTATTTCGTCTTCAAAATATAAAAAAAAGGAATTATAGCGTGGTTTGTAGGTATCTTATAATTTAATGTATTTATTGTTGGTTAGTTTTTCTATATTATATTATGTTTTTTCTTTTGATATTATGTTATAATTGGTTCACACACCAATAAAAAAAAAATTGTGTGTGTTAATGTATTTGTATGTATAAGATATAAATTACGTTATTTGAGCCTTTAGATTTGAAATACTCATCAAGTATAAATACTTTGTGCACAGTAAATCGCTAGTTAATGTGCTTATTAACTTTTTTATATCTCAACGATTCATATTACTAGTCTAAACTCATTTACTTTCTAATCATCTGCTATTGAAGGATAACGTTTGCACGACTATTTTTTATGACTATAATGTGAAACACCTTCTGACTTAAATGAATAATGATAATAGCAAAAACGTATAGTATATGATAAGGAAGTTTCCTAAAGGGCACGAAGTACTTTGGCTGTAGAAACATCCTTTTTAAAACTTTTTGAAATTAAAATGAATTAATTAAACCATGAAATTTGGTACAATATAACCAAAATACCGTAGCAGACTACGCGATACTATATTATTATTAGCTTCCACAATTATAAATTTGGTATTAATTTTATATCATGATATTTCTCACCACAAAAATACCAAAGAAACAATAACAACACTTATAGTCGTATAAATTCGACAACGAGAACAGACAACCCTTAAATCTCCAGACATTAATCCGAACTCTATTTTTATATAAACCGAAAGACAATCTTAATGAGACGTGGAAAACCGCTGGCGATGTTTAATCTGATGTCGTCATGGTGCAATCTCCCGTATTGTTTAGACAGGGCTTCGGGGATTGCACTCAGCTCCTTCATTTTAATGCTGAACGTTAATTAATTGCGTTTTATAAAGTTCAGCGGTTTTGAAAAAGGTTGATGATGTGGTGTTAGTGAATGTGAAATTATGGTTCTGCAAAAGTGTGAGAGAAAAGTGATAAGAATTAGTCTTAGACAATCAAATCGATCGGAAATAAGGAATCGATCAGAAATCGGTCGATTTCTAGTCTTGCAGAATAAATCTGATTACAGTTTTAAATGGAGCTATAGCTGTCCTCAACCTTTTTATATATACTGGGTGGTATTTTTTAATAGGTTTGGATAATTGATTAAATTATGATAGCAAGATCCCAAAACGAATTCCTATTATTTTACAATTTTGTGCTCTGTTTTTGTCTTTAAACTATGTGTGACTGCGTGTGGTGAATTCAAAACTTTCTTTATAAAATTTAGTTTAAGGTCTGACTTAATAACGCTTGTTAATAAATAAACGTAGACGGTAAACTAATAACCACTTTACAGAAGTAACAATTTGTCAGCAATTTTTCCAATTAACTTAAAATTGAGCATTGAATATTTATCAATCGATTGACAGAGGAACGAAGTTTTAAATTGTACGCGTAACGATTTCTCCGCGATAGTGTAGATTTTGACAATTTTTTATTTGACAATTCAAGTAAATCTGCGTGTAAAATGTTTTATAAATAACAAATACTTGCTTAAACTGTACATATATGTTCAAAAACTGGTATTAATATTGAAAGTAGAGTGCTATTTCCGTACCATACATTTACACATACAAATATACTCAACTTTATGTGTTCGTTTTATTTTCTCAGTAAAAAAATACAAGAGAAATCCGGGACACATTATCGAACACAATTTTCCCATCTAAGGAAGTAAAATAACATGAACCAGAGGATTTTATGATCAAACTTTCGTCCGTTCCTACGTTTACTAGAACTCTTTAATTATGTAACTCATTTATTTTCATTGAATATTATAAGCAAAGTTTCGCAGCTGTTAAAAGGAAAAATAAATACTTCGACCTTATTTCTGTGTAGTGCTCATTTTGTTATTCACTTAATTTACGATGTTCTATCCGTAAGGAAAATAATTTACTTTGTTTAGTGTCATTCATGTATTAAATTAATTAAACGAAATGAGAAAGTCGTGTTTAAACAAGTTTAATGTGCTTTACGATACAACTGGAGTATAAAGTGTTTGATATAAAAATAATGCGACAATATTATGACTCATAAACAAAACAAGCACTAAAATAATTCACGAAAACCTTAACGACTCCATTTACAGCCACAACAACGGCATGCTTACACTATTCGAAGTATAAACACACCATCAAAACGAAGTATGTCGCATTCATAAAAAATAAACCTCTTAATTCAAAATCCCTGTCAGCATTATAATAACTTTCTTTAATTTCCGAACCACAGACCGTCAAATGTTTAACGAGACCGTCTTTATAACGATTTTGGCTTCAATCCAAGTTCAGATAACGAGAGAGCCTATTCATTTAAATGATTGATAGTGTTAGCATAACACCTCGTTGGATTCGTCTTGATTGAGTGTGGGCTTTTTGTTATGTTTGATCAGTTAACCGATGGTCTGCCTGATTGGCTGCCTTCAACGTTAATTCTTAAACAAGACCCCATTGTGTGAGCGTTGTCTACTGAGCTGACACACGGGTACGGCGGACAGGAAGTGGGGAAAAAATCTGTGTTGGTTTAACTTTTTGCCTCTTGTGCTGGAAGGTGTCGGGCAGTCCCGATCAAAACACGTGAGTAAAATATCGCATCTTTTAAGTATGACTAATCCTCAAGAAAATTTCTATAAATATATTCTTAAACGCCTGATTGTTTCCCATTTTTGCTTTATTTTACTAGAAACATGTTTTGTCAGAATTTTTTTTGAGAATTTCTGAATTGTTAGCTGTTACTATGAAACACATAAGCGTCCTTATTACTAATGTCACTCCTCACATATTTTAAGCTTTGAATGTTTTTTTTAGTTATCATCGTGACTTGGACACGCGGACACAACTAAAAGTTGTTCATCTATAGTACATTGGCTTTGAGTAACTTTGAATCTCAGTTGTCTTCACTCGAGCCGTTTACTAACTTATTTTGTAACCCAGAGAGGCGTAGTTGCATTTGTTATCATTTGTCTGTATGTAAGTAATCGAATAAAATTTTAAAAAACTGTATGTGATATGTTGCCTATATACCTATTTCAGGCTCTATTCATGTCTAATGTAACAAATAAGAAGTGATTACTACTAACAAAACAAGTAGGTACTGATACCCTACAAAAAAGCGACAAAAAATTCTAATGTTTACAGCTATGTTTTTAATAAACTCCCAGATAGTTAATTTTAAATTCGTGTCCAAAATCATGACAAACAAAAAATAAAATAAAAGAAACTCAACAAAAAATAAATACATTTATTTTGTGTTGATTTTGCTCGTCAAAGTTTACGACCGTGAGTGGAACATAAGTGGAGGTAATAAGCATGTCAATAAATCAAGTTTTTACAAGAGTCATGTAAAAAAAAATAACATTCGATTGCGAATTGTGTACTTGTCAAATTGGTATCGATGATACGCTGATCTGAAGTGGCAGGTATCCGCAGATATTGCTTGCCACTTGTAAAGCGATAATTAGTCGGCCAATAAAACCTTAATGGTTGTATTGTTGACGGTTTACTAGCTCTTTATAGTTATTCAATGAGTTGTTTGTGAGCGCAGTTCATTGGCCTGTTGATTTTGCTTTTGTTTTTTTTAAACGATAGGTTTTATCTGATTCGGGCCTGATTATTTGATTGCTACTTTTTTACGCTAAAACCACTGAACCGATTTTGAGTAATCTGTCACCGATGCGAAACTACATTACCAGTATTTTTTATTGGCGATATTAACTTACCATATTTAGATGGAAACAAGAACTGCGCAGGTAAACACAAGGATCGTCGCTAGTTAATGACAATTTTTGAGCTTTAAAGATGATAATGTAGAACTGATTAATATACCTACGTTGCTTAATTATCATAAATGAAGACCTAATTAACTCATTAGTGTTTGTTCTATGAGACTAATTTGTTTACAGGTCGCAGCCGAACATACAATTAGTAACTTAGTAATTGTGTTGCTATCTAAATGTAGTTGAGGCCAGTACAAAGAAATACTACGAAGTTCTGAGTCACGTTTGAGGTAACAAGTAAAGGTTTTCTTTATTTAAAAGTCATATTATCTTATTTTTTCAGTAAATTTAATAAATTATAATACCAATGTATATAAAAACAATGCTGATTTCTTACGATACCATACAACGGTTTAAACAACATTAATCGATCATATATTATGTTGTTATAAATAAATATTTTTTTCTAGGTAATGGATTCCACACCCAACTCGTTTCATGTTGTTTATGGCTGACGTCTTCCACAATATCCAAGAAGACTGCTCTTCACTAACTATATCCCGCCTTCAGTACATTTAGTTATGTAAGAAGATCACAATTTTTGGCTTCGATAGAAGCGAGAAAACCGCGGGTTACCGTGATATAGAGTTTCTTACCGTGATATAGGGCTAAAGAAAAAGTAACATGCGACAAAAATTGGTTTATCATTACATTTATGACCGTACTAGAGTATACTAAATATCGATGTTTATTTTCATGTGTTTTTGGTATAGAAACAGAAGTACATCATCTGTGAAAACTTCAACTGGCTAGCAATCACGGGTCCACGAATCATGAGGTGCAAGCCCGGTGATAGACGGACGGCCGGCGGAAATTTAGGAAGATTTTATTTTAACCCATTAATTCCTTTCAACCCGGTCATTATAGGTCTGAAAGCTGTATAAGTTCGTTGTACAATCTCAATTAATTACTATCAAGCAAATGTTTAACTCTTAAACGGGAGAGTATTAATGATGGTAACAGTTTATCATACATAAACGATCTTTATTAAAGCTGTCATATCGTTTAATAATAGCTCTCAATTGATTCGCACCATTTGCTCAGCACGACAATCAGATATTACTGGCCACTAAATGATGTAATTGTTTTAAAAGTGAAATAAAGTATGTGCTTATATTAGGCTTTTTTTCTTTACAAGTTTTTAATCCAGCTAAGTTATTATTTCAAAAAATATTTTCTTAATTAGAAAATTTACTGATTAACGTTTTTAATTAAAAGCACGTACAGTTTTTAAATGTTTGTATGTTCTATAATCGGATGTTATGACTTTATTTTTGTGTAATGAGATTTTTTGTAGGCGTGTGCGGTCAGTTGTTAACATGAACTCAGAATGGGTCACACAAATGTTTAACTGAAGCCAACCCGCAAACAAACCCAACATGTTGTTTACTATTTTAAACCTTTAGCCATTTTTATAAATAATCAAATAAATTTAAAGTTTTCTGTTTCATTTACTATCAAGAGGCCTTTCAACCGATTGTCACATTACGTTTGAAAGAGAGAAAGCATTGAATTTGTAAACAAATAATAATTATTACTCTGCCAGCAAAAACTTTTTACTTAAATATAGAAAAACATAACACGTGATAGCTATATAAAAAACCATGCCGATCAATACGTATAAGATACCAATTGTAAGATACCAATAAAGTCGAGTCATATTTTCGTATGGAAGCGTCAAAAGATGTAGGAAATACAATTTTATCATGATGTAGGTTAGATTGGACCGGACTTCATGTAAGGCAGTCAAATAAAATACGCAATAAACGCAGCGTGGATTTTATATCCACACACGTTAAAAGCTAAATTTATCTGTAACAGTATGTTCAGCGAAAAATATGTACATTTTATTTTGAATGAAAATCCAATCAAACGAAATCATAGCCTTACAGCCGTCGCAAATCTCTATAAACATTGGAACGTTTGGAAAACCAATAAAAATAGACGTCAAAAATCAATACTAAATAATAGCGGACCCGTTTCGAAAAGTTAGCTTTGGAAACTGGGAGCTGGGCGCGAGCTTTGTTGATTGATTGCAACACAAACATGGATTTTTTATTCCATCACAGTTGTTTGCCCACCCGGGCGCCGTAGGCTTTACTTTTGTTATGTAACTCAGGAAGACCGGCGATTTAAATTTTGTATTTCGTTGATGAACTTGCGTGGGACCCTGAGGAATTCGCATTGATACTTCGGTACTTTCTATGCAACATCTGCGCTCGGGAACTTTGTCCCGTAACGTTCATCACTGTCTTGTTTTTCAAACAAATGAAGACGAACCTCCCTTTACAAGAATGCTTCAAGATTATGTTTTCGGCGGATCATTGCAGTTTTAAACAAATTTTGTTTTTCGTATTAAAGTTGTTTTTTTGGGTTTTGTTTTCGTGCTGAGATTTTTTGTTTTATTTTATTTTTAAGTAAAACATTTCAAAAACGTAGGCCGATATTTTAGGTATTAGTTTGGTTGGAAAAAGTTCATATTTACGTATACAACTTTTTTGTTTAAGAAACCTTAGAAGACAGACTGCGATAAAAGAAAAACTCAAATCTGTACTTATGTTACTGCCGTCCACCTAACAAAGACAGTATTGTTTCAGTTTCAATTAACAAAGAAACTACAAAATAGGTAAAATATATCATTAAAACGATAACACATTACCAAGCCCTAGTTAACGAAAACAATGTCAAAATACTTGACACACTTGAGACTACTGTTTAACTAGTGAGATCACTTTTGCATCACCGACCAAGAATCTCTGCCGTCTGACAAGGCAGTGGCAATTAAGAAATTTATTGTAATAGCTCTATCTAGGGCGACCATTACGCTAACGACCGCTAATTCCGGCCTTCAATCTATAAAAACAAATCTGATGTATGTTTGTAACAAAGGTTTTTCTTCATTTAACTAGGGGCCATGCTATTATCATTATTCTATGAATTACAGAAAATTGTATTGTAAAAATACCGTTGAGCTTGCGAAACAAAAGTTATTTAGGACTGCTATTAATAGTTAATTTAACGATGTTTTGTTTTGAGATTCGGGCATTAGTAGAGAAATGTTAATTCTTTATTTTAAAGTATGCATAATAATTTAATATGTGGCCTGCAGATATGAATAAATATGTGCGTATAGTTATTATTACGCCTTTCTGTTTTTAGACACTAGACAGTATTTGCAAGGCAAATAATTCGGTACTGTAGATCTGATTACAATCTGACAGCTTGCTATTGCAGGCTTATCAGAATACTAAGAATTGCCATGTTCAACGGAGGACACATCTTATTGACCCGACAATCTGATAAGTTGGTAAATCTCCGCTTCTGTGCAAACAGTGAACGCATTGATCGATTTGCGACATGTCCTACTTTCCATAAATACTTTAAGAAATACCTCGTTTCAAACATGCAAGTTTCGAAACAAAAAACGCATTAAACCTCTCAAGTAAGCAACATTATTAAAATCGATTCCGAACCTCGGTGCGTTCACATCAGATGAGCTTGCCGCATCCACGTTTAAAGATGATTTGTTTAAAATGCTGCAACCACAGGCCGTGTGATGAATATCACAGCAGTATATTGGAATAATGATCCTGCCTTGCACTGCATTCAATGGCATTTTGCATACAATATGGTAGATGGATTTATATTAAAATATGGCGAACGTCAGTGCCGGTTGCTCACAATAAATTATTCATTGCACACAGTCAATTTTCGTTCAAGATAAACAGTACTTGTATAAGTATATCAAATTCACAGATGCATCGTACGGACGCTCATAAATATTCAGATTACGTATTATTGTTCTCGGTTTGTCGGTAATTAGATCGCCCACGAAAGGAAGCTGCCTTAATAAGTCCGTGGTAGCAAAGTTCTTAATAAATTATCTATGTGTTGTATGACCGCCCATTTCGTTTGTAGAGCTCATTAAAATCATATTCATGTATGATAATTCCTGAAGTGTAATACGATATAGCATTCTATCTATCTTGTAAGCTTAATTGGCGTTGATGGCCGGTTATGGAATAGCAATGTGTTATCTATTAACTGAATTTACGCTACAATACACGTTATTTAATACGATCTTGATACTGTATTTTTTGCTAATGAATCTCACGGTATCTCTATTGTATTTTTTGTCAAGTGTAGATGAATGATAACGTTTGGACAATCGAGTGAATAGAACTGGTAAATAAACTTCGAAAGTAGGTTTCAAATAGTTTATCGAATCTAGGCAATACATAGTTTATTAGTCGACTAATAGTCTACACTGAAAAAAAATCTCTAAAAAAGTAACCCTTGTCATGAACATATGATTTCACAAACTTTCAAGTCATATTCAAAATTACTCACAGACTCAGAACAAGAATTCATAGATCACACAAATGTTTGTCCTACTGGGGGATCGAATCAGTGAATGTAACGTGGCGATCATAATACCACTCGAATTTTACCCCAAAGTATACTCATATTGTAACGATAAAAGACGCGATAAAACAAATTAAACTCTTTGAGAAGTTACTTTAAGACGTTTCTTCATCAAGAAAAATGTACCATCCAATATTTGTTGATATAAACGCATACAAACTTTAATAAACACTGACCGGTACAAAAATTGTTGCTGTCAATAGCTATATCGAGCAGATGACGAATAGCAAGTTTTACTAGCTGTCCATTTGACGAATGTTGAACATGACCTTACAATTTGTATCTCATACCAATAAATCATTGTTGAACAGCCGATCAGAACTGACACGGATCTCTTGCGCTTATAACCTCTAGAGACGTAACGAACCAACTTTTTTCCGTATCGTAAGTGTTTGCTCCGAATGAATACCAATAAAAACTTTATGATTATGGCTTTCATGGAAATAAAATTGTTGAGCAGAGAAAGGAGTTATAGGTTTTAGGCAGGAAGCGTTGAGTAGATACTCTTTTGATATCCAAAGAAATGGCCGCGTTTTATGTAATTTATTGACTTGGAGTGTTTGAAGTAATACGTTATTTAACCGTGTATCCTGGAAACGTAAGATATTTACGATAATTATCGGTAAACATGTTACAGTAAATATTAGATGTGCCTATGTTTGGAATATGGACGCTAACCAAATCTATGCGAACCTAATTATTTGCTGGTGGCCTAATTCCAATATTATGCTAACTTAATTTTCGTTTTGATGTCCGTTGTTAATTTCTGGTGTTTGTTTTGAAGCGTAATAATCATAGCAGTTGTTATTGCAATACCTAAAGAGATTGACTTTTTTTTACTTGATTAAAATAAATGAATCTCACTCATTTTATAAAGTTCATGCCATATTTTAGATAATTATCTTAGCTTATCACCACGGAATCGTTTTCGCAAAAACGGTCTATTCTAAATCCATAAGGCATTACTTAATAAATTTTGGTTATTTAAGTGTTATATTTATTAACTCATCATTTTATGGTATCATAATGTGTAAATAGCCACATATTTTTTTTACCTTCTGTAGTTTTGGTTTTCTTTTACTATAAAATATGTTTCATCCAACTGTTGCTACTTCGGAGAAAAGGCCAAACTCTCTTTACCGAACTTCTGTCTTGTACTCAGTCTACAATGATACCTAAACGAGTAGCCCATCAAACATTCAGGTGGCACTACCTACCTGGAGTTCGAAATCTCCAAACTACACGCTAATTACAATCTAATACCAAAGAACAAGCAATGAAACCATATCAGAAATAGAACAGGCATGTCTATTCATAAAATCAAGTAATGTTCACAACCGTATAGGGTACATAATGACCCGAACTAACAAATTGGCACGAGGCACTGAGCAGTGATAGATGGGCCCGCGACGTGCGTTCGAAACAAAGGCCAAAGTGTTGGTTGCAATCGCATAGCCTATTCAACAAATCCTGAAGCCAATAACATGGTTATGGATGTCCCTATTGTGTTATTAAATAGATATTATTTTTTTGTTGATTGATAGTGTTTTGTACAAGTGTAGAATGCAGTAACAAGCTGGTGAAAAAGTGGCAGTTTTTTTTTTCTTTTAATTTTTAACGATTGCTGATTATTGATATTTTACGTAATTATTTGGTTTACGACACGAGGATTTTAGACCACGTAATGTTAGATTAAAATTGTTTTTTTTTCAACTTGTGTTTGTATCGGTCATATTTTTTACTTTTACCTACTCATTACTTCATTACTGATACGTTATTATTGTAAAGTGTTTGTTTATTAGTTGAAAGTTGTTCTCATTGTTAACAGACTGATATCATTGAAATACTCTAAAAAACAATACTATAACAACTCATTATGCAAAACAGATTGAAAATCTAGAATTGAATTTACAATTGACAACTAACGGTCATTCGAATCAGTTACCGTAAAAAAAAACAAAAATCTGAATCGTTTCAAAAATCTAGTTCTACAGAAAACAGCGCAAAAAAACTACGAAAAAAACTTCAAAAGTCATCTTGGCGTTTAGTTTATTTTCTAGGTAGAAAATGGGAGAGTGGAACAACTCGACCCACTGACCGTACACGATGTTTGCGGGGAAATTCTGAAGTTTTACGTCAAGCATCGAAGATCAGATGACATGAATAAACTTGTTGGGCGAGATCAATGCGCTTTATTATGTAGCGTCGTAAACTTAGCGATAATCGCATACAACGATAACGAGTATGAGATACATGAATGTACATGCATCAGGTTTACTTCGCCTCAGTGTACGGATATAGACTGCAGTTTATTCCCAATGTTATCTTATTTGGAATAACTATAGCAGTTGTACCGTAACACAAAGAATATATTAAAAATTGGTTCAAGAGTCGGAAAAACGATGGACATTAATAGTCAAAAATAGTACACTAAGGTACAGTACGTTTCACGAAAATAACGCTATTCGTTATTCGTTTCGTGTTATTATTTAGTAGAAAGTACCCTCATGCACCTAATAGTTAATAATCACTGGACCTTAACATAAATCGATACAAAAACACCAAAAAGTTTAACATCAAAAACTTAAAACGAGAAGAACTTCCTATCGATACCACATCCGTGCCGGGTTATAGTTTCAAGTAAACCGCACTGGCACGCGAGCAAAACTCATTCTACCAATTAGGCGTAGGCAGTGTTGCAACCAATCATCGTTTGACACAAGTCAAATTGGAGTTTGAGCGTTTCGGTTTGATTGATACAAATCGAGGTCATCGACTGATTTATCAGTCCTCTATTAATTCTGAGCTGAGGCAAGTAATTAACTTTCATTACTGGCTTATGTAAGACTTGTTTCTTTTATATCGAGATGCGTAAAAAGTTGTATCGGTTCTGCAATGTGCAGGTTGAAGACAAATGTGGGTGTGGTAGAATTTATTATGGACTGAGTCAGGTTTAAGAGGTTTTTATTTTTAATTTACAGGTTTTATAATAATGAAGAGCACTTGAGAAATACTGAACCAGAAGATAAAAGTTCTATCAAATTGATTGAGGTTGGTGAAAATAATCTAAAACCCTTTTTTATATTCTTTCAAAAGTACGCTGTACAGATAATAATACTGCTGCCTATATAGTCATTTTTAACTGATGTCAAACAGTATTTATCTGCACTACACAAAAAACTTTAAAAGTAATCCTTACATATTATAAAACAAAGTCCCTCGCCGCGTCTGTCTGTCTGTCTGTCTGTCTGTTCGCGATAAACTAGAAAAGTACTGAACGGATTTTTATGCGGTTTTCAACGATTGATAGAGCAATTCTTGAGGAAGGTTTTAGTGTATAATAAGTTTAGGTTTTGTGTAAACTGACGATATTACAGCGATATTAGTTAAACATGTCGGAAAAAATTAATATTATAAAACAAAGTCCCTCGCCGCGTCTGTCTGTCTGTCTGTCTGTCTGTTCGCGATAAACTAGAAAAGTACTGAACGGATTTTTATGCGGTTTTCAACGATTGATAGAGCAATTCTTGAGGAAGGTTTTAGTGTATAATAAGTTTAGGTTTTGTGTAAACTGACGATATTACAGCGATATTAGTTAAACATGTCGGAAAAAATTAAGCCATTCGAGAGCTTTCATCGAGAACGCTGCCAAAACCTTTCGAGTTACAACAAAACAATGTATGGCAAGTTTGTACCTCTTTAATAGATCTACAAAAAAGTCCGCGGTGGTATATGTCTATCTTCCAAGGATAACCCACAATAACCATTTTTATGTGTTTTCTTAATACAGTAAAATTATTGGTTACTTACGAACCTCTTTTTAACAATACAGTATTAATCCTTATCCAAATAAATAAGTTAGATATATTATGCATGTAATATAGAACAAATTGCCTTTTACACTACGCCAAAAATGTTAATAGGTAATGAGTTATCGTAATATTAAAATCTCCGCGCGAGAAATTAAAAATCGATGAAACGTAGCGAAGATATCGTTGGCATCTATATACTAATTGTACTATATATATACTAATTACTGTGTATATACTATGTATGTACTATGTATATACTAATTGTTTGTTTGAAAGCGCTAATCTCAGAAACTACTGGTTCAAATTGAAAAAATATTTTTGTGTTGAATATACCATTAATCGAGGGAGGTTTTAGGCTATATGTATATCATCACGCTGCGACCAATAGGAGCGAAGAAAAAGTCATAACTTATATCTTCTAACCACGCAGACGAAGTCGCGGGCAACAGCTATCCTTATCCTTACATATTATAAAACAAAGTCCCGCGCCGCGTCTGTCTGTCTGTCTGTCTGTCTGTCTGTTCGCGATAAACTAGAAAAGTACTGAACGGATTTTTATGCGGTTTTCAACGATAGATAGAGCAATTCTTGAGGAAGGTTTTAGTGTATAATAAGTTTAGGTTTTGTGTAAACTGACGATATTACAGCGATATTAGTTAAACATGTCGGAAAAAATTAAGCCATTCGAGAGCTTTCATCGAGAACGCTGCCAAAACCTTTCGAGTTACAACAAAACAATGTATGGCAAGTTTGTATCTCTTTAATAGATCTACAAAAAAGTCCGCGGTGGTATATGTCTATCTTCCAAGGATAACCCACAATAACCATTTTTATGTGTTTTCTTAATACAGTAAAATTATTGGTTACTTACGAACCTCTTTTTAACAATACAGTATTAATCCTTATCCAAATAAATAAGTTAGATATATTATGCATGTAATATAGAACAAAATTGCCTTTTACACTACGCCAAAAATGTTAATAGGTAATGAGTTATCGTAATATTAAAATCTCCGCGCGAGAAATTAAAAATCGATGAAACGTAGCGAAGATATCGTTGGCATCTATATACTAATTGTACTATATATATACTAATTACTGTGTATATACTATGTATGTACTATGTATATACTAATTGTTTGTTTGAAAGCGCTAATCTCAGAAACTACTGGTTCAAATTGAAAAAATATTTTTGTGTTGAATATACCATTAATCGAGGGAGGTTTTAGGCTATATGTATATCATCACGCTGCGACCAATAGGAGCGAAGAAAAAGTCATAACTTATATCTTCTAACCACGCAGACGAAGTCGCGGGCAACAGCTATCCTTATCCTTACATATTATAAAACAAAGTCCCCCGCCGCGTCTGTCTGTCTGTCTGTCTGTCTGTCTGTTCGCGATAAACTAGAAAAGTACTGAACGGATTTTTATGCGGTTTTCAACGATAGATAGAGCAATTCTTGAGGAAGGTTTTAGTGTATAATAAGTTTAGGTTTTGTGTAAACTGACGATATTACAGCGATATTAGTTAAACATGTCGGAAAAAATTAAGCCATTCGAGAGCTTTCATCGAGAACGCTGCCAAAACCTTTCGAGTTACAACAAAACAATGTATGGCGGGTTTGTACCTCTTTAATAGATCTACAAAAAAGTCTGCGGTGGTATATGTCTATCTTCCAAGGATAACCCACAATAACCATTTTTATGTGTTTTCTTAATACAGTAAAATTATTGGTTACTTACGAACCTCTTTTTAACAATACAGTATTAATCCTTATCCAAATAAATAAGTTAGATATATCATGCATGTAATATAGAACAAAATTGCCTTTTACACTACGCCAAAAATGTTAATAGGTAATGAGTTATCGTAATATTAAAATCTCCGCGCGAGAAATTAAAAATCGATGAAACGTAGCGAAGATATCGTTGGCATCTATATACTAATTGTACTATATATATACTAATTACTATGTATATACTATGTATGTACTATGTATATACTAATTGTTTGTTTGATTGTTTGTTTGAACGCGCTAATCTCAGAAACTACTGGTTCAAATTGAAAAAATATTTTTGTGTTGAATATACCATTAATCGAGGGAGGTTTAAGGCTATATGTATATCATCACGCTGCGACCAATAGGAGCGAAGAAAAAGTCATAACTTATATCTTCTAACCACGCAGACGAAGTCGCGGGCAACAGCTATCCTTACATATTATAAAACAAAGTCCCTCGCCGCGTCTGTCTGTCTGTCTGTCTGTCTGTCTGTTCGCGATAAACTAGAAAAGTACTGAACGGATTTTTATGCGGTTTTCAACGATTGATAGAGCAATTCTTGAGGAAGGTTTTAATGTATAATAAGTTTAGGTTTTGTGTAAACTGACGATATTACAGCGATATTAGTTAAACATGTCGGAAAAAATTAAGCCATTCGAGAGCTTTCATCGAGAACGCTGCCAAAACCTTTCGAGTTACAACAAAACAATGTATGGCAAGTTTGTACCTCTTTAATAGATCTACAAAAAAGTCCGCGGTGGTATATGTCTATCTTCCAAGGATAACCCACAATAACCATTTTTATGTGTTTTCTTAATACAGTAAAATTATTGGTTACTTACGAACCTCTTTTTAACAATACAGTATTAATCCTTATCCAAATAAATAAGTTAGATATATTATGCATGTAATATAGAACAAATTGCCTTTTACACTACGCCAAAAATGTTAATAGGTAATGAGTTATCGTAATATTAAAATCTCCGCGCGAGAAATTAAAAATCGATGAAACGTAGCGAAGATATCGTTGGCATCTATATACTAATTGTACTATATATATACTAATTACTGTGTATATACTATGTATGTACTATGTATATACTAATTGTTTGTTTGAAAGCGCTAATCTCAGAAACTACTGGTTCAAATTGAAAAAATATTTTTGTGTTGAATATACCATTAATCGAGGGAGGTTTTAGGCTATATGTATATCATCACGCTGCGACCAATAGGAGCGAAGAAAAAGTCATAACTTATATCTTCTAACCACGCAGACGAAGTCGCGGGCAACAGCTATCCTTATCCTTACATATTATAAAACAAAGTCCCGCGCCGCGTCTGTCTGTCTGTCTGTCTGTCTGTCTGTTCGCGATAAACTAGAAAAGTACTGAACGGATTTTTATGCGGTTTTCAACGATAGATAGAGCAATTCTTGAGGAAGGTTTTAGTGTATAATAAGTTTAGGTTTTGTGTAAACTGACGATATTACAGCGATATTAGTTAAACATGTCGGAAAAAATTAAGCCATTCGAGAGCTTTCATCGAGAACGCTGCCAAAACCTTTCGAGTTACAACAAAACAATGTATGGCAAGTTTGTATCTCTTTAATAGATCTACAAAAAAGTCCGCGGTGGTATATGTCTATCTTCCAAGGATAACCCACAATAACCATTTTTATGTGTTTTCTTAATACAGTAAAATTATTGGTTACTTACGAACCTCTTTTTAACAATACAGTATTAATCCTTATCCAAATAAATAAGTTAGATATATTATGCATGTAATATAGAACAAAATTGCCTTTTACACTACGCCAAAAATGTTAATAGGTAATGAGTTATCGTAATATTAAAATCTCCGCGCGAGAAATTAAAAATCGATGAAACGTAGCGAAGATATCGTTGGCATCTATATACTAATTGTACTATATATATACTAATTACTGTGTATATACTATGTATGTACTATGTATATACTAATTGTTTGTTTGAAAGCGCTAATCTCAGAAACTACTGGTTCAAATTGAAAAAATATTTTTGTGTTGAATATACCATTAATCGAGGGAGGTTTTAGGCTATATGTATATCATCACGCTGCGACCAATAGGAGCGAAGAAAAAGTCATAACTTATATCTTCTAACCACGCAGACGAAGTCGCGGGCAACAGCTATCCTTATCCTTACATATTATAAAACAAAGTCCCCCGCCGCGTCTGTCTGTCTGTCTGTCTGTCTGTCTGTTCGCGATAAACTAGAAAAGTACTGAACGGATTTTTATGCGGTTTTCAACGATAGATAGAGCAATTCTTGAGGAAGGTTTTAGTGTATAATAAGTTTAGGTTTTGTGTAAACTGACGATATTACAGCGATATTAGTTAAACATGTCGGAAAAAAATTAAGCCATTCGAGAGCTTTCATCGAGAACGCTGCCAAAAACCTTTCGAGTTACAACAAAACAATGTATGGCGGGTTTGTACCTCTTTAATAGATCTACAAAAAAGTCTGCGGTGGTATATGTCTATCTTCCAAGGATAACCCACAATAACCATTTTTATGTGTTTTCTTAATACAGTAAAATTATTGGTTACTTACGAACCTCTTTTTAAACAATACAGTATTAATCCTTATCCAAATAAATAAGTTAGATATATCATGCATGTAATATAGAACAAAATTGCCTTTTACACTACGCCAAAAATGTTAATAGGTAATGAGTTATCGTAATATTAAAATCTCCGCGCGAGAAATTAAAAATCGATGAAACGTAGCGAAGATATCGTTGGCATCTATATACTAATTGTACTATATATATACTAATTACTATGTATATACTATGTATGTACTATGTATATACTAATTGTTTGTTGATTGTTTGTTTGAAGCGCTAATCTCAGAAACTACTGGTTCAAATTGAAAAAATATTT